>NW_015160235.1:382096-425932 GCF_001447785.1 Gekko japonicus
TAACAGCGTTCCATGCACCTTGGTGTTTAGTCATGCCGGCTACATGACCACGGAAACGTCTTCGGACAGCGCTGGCTCTTTGGCTTTGAAACGGAGATGAGCACCGCAACCCTAGAGTCGGATTCGACTGGCTTTCGAGCAAGGGAACCTTTACCTTTACTTGCTGCTAGGTATCTGCGCCAAAGGTGCAAACCGCTTTGTCTGAACAAGAGGACTTGACTGATGACTTATGACAACAGTGGCAATGTAATCAACATAAGGCGTTAAAAAGTAACCACAACAAATGTTTCTACAGTATATTGCCCTTTTTGCAATTCAGTCTTGAATGTGTTCAAGGGGGTCTTTCAGACTTTGCTTTAACTCTTGTTTCTATCGGTCAGAATTTATTTTGCCTCATCGGCCAGCATCTAACATCATCCACGTCTGCAGGGTTGGGGCAGATTGCAAAATCTACGGAGGGAATCTACAGGCACTCCAACAGCCCCCTCCAGGACAGAACTTCAGAGTTGCAGATAGGAGATAACCCAGGATTTTACATAGTTGTTAAAAAGCACGGGGCAGTCCCCACAGGGAAGAGCAGCCTCTAGCACCACCCATCAGAAAGGAACAGAACAGTACACGTCATTCAGAAAAGTGGTTCAGAAAAATTCCATGGCTGATGGTGTTGAAAACCACCAAGAAGTCCAGGGCTGCGTTCAGACTGGCAGTTCCCCTAATGCGTTCCCCTAATGGATTAAACCAGCAGGGTCACACAGCCACATCTGTCAGCCATTCCCCAGTTGTACTCACCCCATCGTATGACGAGTTGGAAACGGAGTAAATAGACACCACATAACATGGTGTTTTCAGTTCCCCCTGCATTCATTGGATGTGGCCGGATGTCTGAGTGCGGGGGAGCGCACACAGAATAGATTAGCAGTCTGAACCTGCAGATCTGTTTTTGCCACTGGGGTTTTTTTTTAGTGCCTGCCTATATGCACATATGTTCACGCATCCACTTGCAATAATGTGGCTGCGTGCCCATGGGACAGCTGCACAGGTGACCTGCAGCAGGCTGTGCTGTCATGGTTGGTATTAGAGATGTGAAGGCCCGGAAAAATTCGGGAAAAAAACCGTTTTTTTCTCTGAAGCCTTTTTGTGTTTTTTTCAAAAAATTGGGAAAATTGAAAAAAGAAAAGGAAAAAAAATTGATTATGGAACGTTTTATTTTAACATGATGAATAAAATATTTTAAGACAAGGTGTTCAAATATTTTCCAAATCATTTCTAATATATATATATTATATATATCAGATAGATCTAATTTCTGTGCACTGAGGATAAGCAAGTCCTAGGTTTCAAACTGAACTCTCCAATGCAAGAACAAGATGCATTTCTTCCTTTGGGAGGTGCGATTGTCAGAAGGGAAAGGATGTATTCTGTGATTGTCAGAAGAAAATAAAAAAGTTTCAGTTTTGTTTTTGCATGTGGGTGGGTATTCTGTTTGTAATAATTGTTTGGATACACTATATTTTAATATGCCAAGTAAAAATGTCCATAGTCATATTTTATGTTCCTAAAGTAAGAGAATGACTTTCGATCTAGAAAAGACAAAAGAAATGCTAATGCAGCATTTTTTTCAATTTTTCCGAAAATTTCCAGGTTTTTTTTTAAAAAAAATAACGTTTTTTTCCCGAGCTACAAAATATATATGTAATACTGGGGACAAAAAGTAGGGGATGCCTACTGCTGTGCCCTACTTGTGAGTTTTTGAGAGGTAAGCAGATGCCTGCCTTTAGAGAAAAGCGTTGGGATAGGTGGACATATGATCGGATCTAGCATGACAGTGCTTTGGCGTTCCTAATAGGCTGTTGGCCCTTGTTTTGATGTTCTTGTTTCCTTCTATAATTATGTAGGTGAGTGCTGCGTTATATCCTGAACTTTATATCTTTTTCAGAACACTAGAATTAGAGGTAGTAGTCATAAGGAAATAAGGGCAAATGGTAACTTTTAAAGTACCCTACAGACTGTACTTGCCTCTTCTAAGAGTTACAGAAAGCTACCTCTCTCCTGGCATTTTGCAAGGGTTGTAAAGCATTTCTTTTTGTGTTGATAGGTAGTTGGTGATGGCTGTCTTACTTTATAGACACTGCACATTCGCTGTTTTTCTTATGCATTTTCACTGTTTTTTAACTGAGCTTTTATGGAGCTTTTGTAAACCAATATGAGCTTGGGAAAATGTGTTCATTCACATGAAGCCTGTATGCCATTCTTGCCAATAGGCACTGTTGGTGGTTCCTTCTACCTACCAGAGGTCATATATTGCTGCCTGGTTTAGGGCATTTTTTTTTTTGTAAATTTTATTTGTAACTTTTGTAAGATTACAACAATTTCAAAATATCAAATATAAATAACATCATAGGAAATATACAAAGAGGTAATATAAACATAGTAACACAAAAGGAAATAAAAATAAAATGAGCATCAATAAACAATAAGAAATACAAGGGCACAATGTTGCCTGCATAGTTTTGGTGATATCATAGTGCAGAAATAATTTCAATATATTTCGTGGGAATAGTGTTTACAGAAACAGTGTTCTCATGGAATGTTGCTTCTATAAATGGTAGCCATTTGGCATAAAACAAAGATTGAGCTTTATAAGTATTAGATGGGGGTGATGATACTGCTATTTTCTCCATTGTGTAATATTCCTATATTTGCACGTACCACTAATGTAAAGTTAATGGGTTAATACTCTTCCAGTTCCTAGCAATTACAGTTTTAGCTGCCATTAGCATTGAGGAAAAAAGATCTTCGTGAATTTTTGGGATTTCCACATCGTCCCATAAATCCAAAAGTACTAGAGTAGGTGATAAGGGTAAAGTTATATTAGTTATTTTCCTTATTGTTTGTAGGATTAAAGACCAGTAGTTCCGGATTGTCTTGCACGTCCACCAGCAGCGGTATTTATGAAGATGGCTTTGGAATTGGCTTCCAGATGAAGGAACAGCCATTCCTTGCTGAATTTTGCAAAAGGTGAAGGGCCTTTCTTTTCCAGTTAGCTTTTGATTGGCAGTGGTGGTACAACAGTGGGCTAAATTTAATTATACTTTTTAGTGTAGTCTTACTGTCCTTTATTGTAGTTTGGTTATTGTTGTTTTAATAATGATTTTGTGGCTCTTATAATGAAATGCATTATCAGCGGTCTTGATGTCCATTTTTGTAAACCCTTTTGAATAAAGGAAAGTATGTATTATATTCAGGGGTCATTTCTTGCAGGAGCGCACAAGAGCGGAGCTCCGGCAGTAAAGAGCCCAGGGGGTGGGCACATGCAACAAGCCCCCCCCTGCTCCCAGCAGCCCTCAGTCAGAGCAAGAAGCAGCCAGGTAAGCTGCAGAGCCCCCCCCCCGGCCCCCCGGTCCAAAACAGTCCAGTGGCACCTTAAGACCAAGTTTTATTCAGCTACAAGCTCTCCCTCCTCTGTGAGGACAGATCTGCACGTCCCCCCCCCCCAATCACTAAGTAATCCAAAACAGTCCAGTGGAGCCTGAGCGGTGGGTGTTGCTAATGAGTTATGCTAACAAGCTCCTGGACCTCTTTTACTATGAAAGGACCCCTGTTTATATCTTATTTCATTTAAAAAGTACACGTTGTCCCTTGTGGAATACGTCTTTAAGCTAAATGATTTGCTTTTAATTATTGTGGTGATAAGTCATAGATGACCATTTGCCACATAGTCCCTTGCAATTGGAAAATAGGAAATTTGAAAGCAACTGGAAAAGAGAAAAAGCCAACATGAGATTGCCTGTTGTTTCTGTCATGTGCTACCAAGTTACTTAATGATCTCCAAAACATCTTATCGTTAACAGCTTTGCTCAGTTCTTGAAAACTGAAGGCACTGTTGGACTGTAAGCCCTCTATGGACTGGGACCCACATAGCTGCAGGACTACCTCTCCCAGTATGCTCCTCTGCAACAGTTTTGCTTGTTTGAAAAATGTTTTCTTGAAGGTGGCATCCTGCAAACAAGTAAAATCAGAAGCTGCCTGTACCTAACCATTCTCTGCCAAGTTCCCCTTTATTGGCATACACATTCTCTGTTGTCGTCCACAGTTGTCCTGAGTGTTTCCCACTCGGACTGCCCGAAGAGTTCAGGAAGGCTCCCACAACTGCTGTCATTCTGCAGAATGTGAAAAATGGCACATTTATCTACTTGAAGGTATTCTGGAAACGTAGGCAAAGGTGGGCATTTTTATACATTTTAGTGTCTGTGAAAATTTTCTAGGTAGTTTTTATTGTGTTGTTGGTTTTAATTTCTGCCATTTGTCCCCTCAAGAATGATGGGTGGTAAATGACAAATAAACAAAAGACCTGGGGGTGGGGAGTAGGTTGATTTACAGCATCAGTTCAGGATGGACCAAAGGAAATCCTGCTTTCCACAGAGAGTGATTAAAATGTGGAATTCGCTGCCAAAGGATGTAGCAGTGGCCACAGGAATAAACAGCTTTAAAAGGAGATTAGATAGATTCATGAAGGATAAGTCTGTCAGTGGCTACTAGCCATGGTGACTGAGGGGAACTTCCACATTCAGAGACAAACCTCTGAATCCTAGAGCCAGGAGGCAACATCCGGGGAAGGCCTCCAGCGAAACTGTTGTTGACCCTTCAGCGGAACTGGTTGTCCACTGTGTGAGACAGGATGCTGGACTAGATGGACCGTTGGGTTGATCCAGCAGGGCTCTTCTGATGTTCTTATCTGTTCAGGAGACCCTTTTGAGGAGTCCTTGGCTTTGCCACATCTGCTCCCGAAATCAAAGGAAGTGGGGTGTGTGTGTCAAAATGACTCCCTTTCTGATAAAAGCACATTTCAATTTAAGGCTGTAATTCTGTACAAGTTTATTAGTGCACTAAAATTCTACTGAACTCTGTGCCACATGACTGCCATGCTGCTTTGCCTGAAGTAAACCTGACTGAAGCAATGGAGTTTAAATTTCAAGTAAATATAAGCCAACTGTAAGATTCATCACTATTGCATGCTTGATGCTGTTAATAGTGAACATTCTTGGTAAGCATACAAAAGCAGAGGTCGATTCGGGGGGGATCGCGGGGATCGCAGTTCCCCTGGATGAGGTGCGGGGGGCGGGGCACACGACGACGCCCCATCACCTGCTTCCGGCCGCCCCGCTTCCGGCCCTCATTCAGCCAGGAGGAGGCAGAAGAAGAGGGAGGGTAAGTTGCTTCCTCCCCGCCTCTCCCCAGCCCTGCCTGCCTGGGGCCAGGGAGGGCCTTGGCGGGGCTTCCTCGCACTCCTGCCGGCCTTGCAGGTCGACTGCCGGGCCTTATGATGTCAGGGTGTGTGGCATATGCTAATGAGTTATGCTAATGAGTTCCCCTAGCTCTTTTTCTACTATACGACCCCTGTACAAAAACACTGATCCCCCCTCCCTCAAAGACACAGGCACAGGCAGCTCGGCCGCCACTCTGTCCTGGGGTTTCCCGTGCAATTCCATCCCCTTACCTGGGTCCCCTTGTGTCTACCGGCGACTCTTCAGGGCTTCGTCCCTGCGCTCAGTCTGCGATGGTCCTCTCCTGTCAGAGGTCCAGAGCAGACTGAGCCGAAGACGCTGACGTGAGCGGGACTACACAAAGCAGCCAGCCAACCCAGCCAGTGTCTTCTGACTGAAAGTTCTTGTGCCCAAACACTGTAGGTGGTGTGCATTGGAATGTTGGACCCCACTACGGCTTTATATAAGGGGAGAGATTCTACTTCCTGCCATTTAACCAATTTTTAATCCATAAGAGAACTGGTCCTCTTATTCCATGGTTACTGACTTACTTAGGAGTCTTTGGTGAGGTATTTTGTCAAAAGCCTTTTGGAAGTTCAAGTGTATAATATCTTCCAGGTTGCTGTTATTTACATAGTTGCTCGCTTTCTCAAAGAACTCCAAAAGACTGGTGAGGCAGGACTTTGCAGAAGCCATGCTGATTTTCCCTCAGTGGGCTTTGTTCCTCTATGTGCCTAATTTGTCTTTTATTACAGTTTCTGTTAATTTGCCCAGGACAGGTAGTATTCTAACTGGCCTGTAATTTTCTGGTTCCCCTTTGAATCCCTTTTTAAAAATCAATGTAACATTTGCAGTTCTCCAGCGCTCTGGTACAATGGCTGATTTTAGTTACTAGAGCAACAATTTCATATTTGCGCCACAAGGGTGGTAAGGGAAATAACCCTACGCCAAGCAATCAGGGTCAGGAAAGAGTTAATGTTTTTGACCTTATGGGCTTTTTGTTTATTGCCAAGTGGCAGGAGTCTGTCATTATAATCTTATGGTACTCTGTTAAATGTCCATAGGATTGCAGCCTGAGTTACCTGGTTATACCTGGAAGTATTAAGATGACTCTAAAATCCTACTAGATTATGATGATGCTCTGAAATTCTCCATGCCGCAGTTTAATGGAATTAATAGACGAATTTGCTGCCACTTTTATTAGCATAAACATGAAGGGGTAGAAGGTAATGCCATTGGGCTAATGGCAACTTGATAAATTATGTTGTTTGGGGATTGTAAAACTAAAAGATTTAATATATCTAGTCCAGTTTAAAGTTGGGGACATCTCATCTGATATGGAATGATGGCAATCACAAATCCTAGGGTTTTGGATTTGCATTGACATGATTAAAATGTATGTTTACTCATGTCTGATTTATGTAATCAGAGGCCTTCTAGTGACGGTTACAGTTATTTAAAGAGTTAAATGAATGTTTGATTTAAGATTCAAGCAGGCCACATTTTAGGGTGAGTAAAATTTGACTACCTACAGAGAAAAGGTGGCTTTAAACAGGGAATTTGTTATAGAGGCCTTTGCATGGCTGAGGTGTACCACTGATGAGCATTTCATAATGATTTCAGTCTGGACTGGACAATCATAGAATCTACTATTCTGTGCAATCTTGTTTATTTTAAGTAGAATATATATATATATATGTGTGTGTGTACATTATGGAATAAGGAAATGGAGTAAAGTAAAATAACAGCAGATTTAGTCATTTGTGATGGCTTTTAAATCTTCAAATCAATAAGTAAACGTAATTGAGAATAGGGCCTTTTATATATGTAACCTCTACCAAAAAGTTTACTAAACTTTCACTCTGAGAATCTAGGAGAACAATTGCTATTGTTCATTGTTTTACTATTCTACTCCCACTGTTTTGATCTCTGTCTTTTTGAGCTCTATCTGTTGTTGGGTGATCAGTCTGCCTCCAAACCAGAAGATCTAGACTGGACGTTACAAGCTGTGGCTGGTTGGCTTAGGCTGAACTGGGTGAAACTGAATCCAATGAAGAGGGAGGTCCTTTGCTTGAGCTGGGACAGTCCGGGGGTAGGGATCCTGCTTCCGACCTTCGATGGGGCGCCTTTGGTGCCAGCACCGGAGGTTAGGAGTTTGGGAGTGCTCCTGGACGCTTCCTTAACAATGGAGGCCCAGGTAGCAGCCACTGTCAAATCGGCCTTTTATCATCTCCGGCTGATCCAGCAGTTGGTTCCCTTCCCTGATGCAACGACTTGAAAACAGTGATCCATGCAATGGTCACCTCGAGATTGGACTACTGTAATGCTCTCTACATGGGGCTGTCCTTGTCTCAAATCCGGAAGCTGCAGCTGGTGCAAAATGCTGCAGCTAGGCTGTTGATGAGAGTCCCAATTCGGGAGCACATCCAGCCTGTGCTGAAGGCACTGCACTGGCTGCCAATAGCATACTGAATTTGTTTCAAGGTGCTGGTTCTTACCTTTAAAGCCCTTTATGGTTAGGGGCCTACGTATCTGAGGGACCGCCTTTCCCCACATATTCCCCAGAGAGCACTGTGTTCAGGGGCACAGAACCAATTAGCCCTCCTGAGTTTTAAGGAGGTCAGGCTGACAACAACCAGTGCCAGGGCATTCTCAGTGGCGGCTCCATCCTGGTGGAATGAGCTCCCAGACGAGACCAGGGCCCTGCGGAACCTCTTACAGTTCCGCAGGGCCTGTAAAATGGAGCTCTTCCAAAAAAACCGAGAACATGGAGCTCTTCCGACAGGCTTTTGGAGCCACCACCACCAGTGAATATAGTTAACAACTTGTAGTTGAAGGATAGGAAGCCCTGCTGCCTCTGGTATCCATAACATCAGCCTGCACCAGCTGCCTGTAAGACACCTGGAGTAGAACTAGGAGCCAGTTATGAGTAGAAAGAACTAATATGGTCATCATCGTGATTCAGCAACAACACTACTAGCACTTACTGTATTGTTAACTAGTTTTAACATTGTTTTAAATTGTGTTATTGTAAACTAGTAGCAAAGCTCGTTGCAAAAGGAATACAATGAACGGTAGCAAGATCTCGGTCTGGCCCTCCTCCTTGGCCACCTTGTTGTCTATGGCGCTGGTCCTTGGCCGCTTGCTGCCCACCCTGCCAGCTGCAGCCATCCACAGACGGCAATGACTGGTGCAGCAGTGGCATGGTCCGCCTCGGCCTCCTTACCATGCATCTGCCGGATCATTGGGCCTGTCTGTCACCTCACAGCACACCAAGGGCGAGAGGCTGGCTGCTGCTTCCATGGGCCGCCATGTTTGGCCTTGGCCTCCTAAGCTTCCACCTGGCAGAGCGTCCATCCCCTTCGGCGGTCCCTCCAGACTGAGGCCGTCTGTCGGCGAGACGGAAGCAACGCAGCGAGGCAATGCAGCCAGGGGATTGGCACACCTTCCGAGTGACAGATCAGACAGCCAACTGATTTGGGAGCGCATGGAACATTGCCACCCAAAAATAGAATTATATATAAGGGGAGAGATGCTGATTTTATGTAAGCTGCCCTGAGCAGGCCTTAACTGGGAGGGCGGGGTATAAATCTGAGAAACAAATATAAATAAATAAATCTCTAGTATAGGTAGGCAAGCATTAGGAAGCACGTATATGTCCTGTGCTGAAATGGTCTGTAGTAGCTGCTAGTAGATTATAGTGGCTCTGACAGGAAGCTTTTAATGATTCATCTAATCATACTAAATGTAGTCTCTGGGCTACCATGAACCAATTATTTGGGCCAGATGAACAATTCTTGGAATTTACAGAACAACAACAATATGACCTTCCTTTAACAGGTCACAAACAGTACATGCAGGTCACATATATGCTTACTTTCTGATTTGTATCTGATGTCCAACAGCTTGCAATTGTTATCTCTGACTAGGATCTTTGAATCCTGAAATCTTCCCCTAGCCTATAATACAATGGTACAGGTAAGTAGTATCATCCACGAAAGCCATTGTGGTGTAGTGGTTGGGCTAGGGTCTAGGAGACCCAGAGTTGAACCTTCACTCTGCCTTGGAAGTATGCTGGGTGACCTTGGATCAGTCACTCACTCTCAGTCTCTTAAGGTTGTTGGGAGGATAAAATGGAGACGAGGAAAATGGTGGATTGGATTCCAGTGTCCAGTCTGCTGGCAGTGGCAGGTTCCTCTGGTTCAAGGAGCCCTCCAGTAATTCAGAAGGCTGTTCTGATGGTGGAGAGTTCTTTGTTCTGGAAGAACATTATGCTGCCGGTGGAATGGAGTGGTGGGATCTAAACCAATGGAAGAAAGAGCTGGCAGTAAGATGGTCTAAGGCCCAGGGAATGATTAGAGGTCATATGGTAGAGCAGCTTTGTTGAAGCTAAGTCAGAACCTGAATGGGAGGCCCGCTGGGACCCTTATATATTCTGGCTTGAGTTCAATGCAGGAAGAAAGGTGGGTGTTTTTATAACATACATACATACGTACGTACGTACGTACGTACGTACGTGCAGGGCTATTTTTGGGCAGGAACGCACAGGAACGGAGTTCCGGCTGGCTCCCGAGTTGGCCACGCCCAGCAGGAGCTCATTAGCATAACAGGCCACACCCAACATCAGAAACACATTAGAATTGGCTACATTAGGGGTGTGTGACCTAACATGCAAAGGAGTTCCTGCTACAAAAACCCCCCTGGGTTTTGACAACAAACAAGGTCAACAGAATAAGAAGCAAAAGGTGGGTGTGGCTGGATGACCACACTTCTGGTAACATGGGGGTGTGGCCTAATATGCTAATGAGCTATACTATCGGGTGTGGCCTAATATGCTAATGTGTTCCTACTGTTGGATATGGCTTATTATGCTAATGAGTTCCTGCTGGGCTTTTTCTACAAAAAAAGCCTTGCATACATGTGTGTGTGTGTATAAAATGGACATCTATTTTTACAGCTACTGATAGATGACATCTCAAAAGTTGTTCTGGAGCAAGATTCCCCAAAGTGGTGCCCACCAGTACTTCCCCTGGGACCCACTGAGTCTTTCAGAAATCGAGCAGGCTATAGTAAAGTAGGGCTTGTTATTGGGTGCCCTTATTCAAAGCAAAGGGTTTTCTCATTACTTCAGTGGCAGCCACGGGCACTGGAAGATCAGGAGGACTGGTAAGCACCTAGGCTTTACTTAGCAATGTGGTTCCATTCCCCCTCCAGGCATCTCTTCTGTTTATTCCTCCTTGTCTTTCTCCCCTTCCTCCTGCTTTCATTCCTTTCTCTTTATTACCCCCTCTGCAATTCTTTTGCAAAACTGTGTTTGGCTCTGCCTCCTACTGCAGCTGTTTTAGAGTGGCACTCGCCACCCAATTTCTAAAGGTGCCCTCAGGCTCAAAAAGGTTGGGGACCAATGTTCCCTCTAAGCTGTGGAGTCTTGTGAGCAAAAATTCTACTTTGTGAGCTATCGACATCAAAGTTGTGAGTGAGCGATTCGGCCACTGCATAAATCAGTTTGCTCTGGAGCCATCCCTTCCCGAGCTAAGACAAAAATGTGTGAGCTGGAGGTTAAAAAACTGTGAGCTAGCTCACACTAACTCAGCTTAGAGGGAACACTGTTGGGGGCCCCTGCTGTAGAGAATTTATTGGCTCTTATTCAGACTAAATCAAAAGGATATGAGAATGAGTTACATGTTGGAAATTTGGCAAAGGCATAATAGGCATTTTCATTCATACGTTCTGACTTTGTCTGGTAATACAGCCATTATGGGCAGAGGCCTACAGAGATTTTTAAACATGATATCGAACATCACCTTTTCTCGGCAACATCTCATGTGGTACTGGGATTTGTTTCCAGAATGTGAAAATGAAATGATAGCGATGTTGACCTCATCAAGTATACCTCGGTGATTAACTAGGGATTATTATTACAAACACTGGAAGACACATCTGCTCCCAAACATGATTTATGGATTCAGAAGTCTGCTCCTTTTATGTTCATATAAAACCATAGAATGAAGCCAAATACTTATTTTTCTACTTAGAAAAAACGTAAGAGACGTTTTCCCACAATAATTACCTTGGCTTTTATCTGGTGAAAAATCTCCCGAATGGAAAGAATTTCTGTCAGTCGAGTGGGATTTTGTGTCCCCCATCACTGGAACCCAAAACCGTCCGTGAAATGCTACGCCTGAGGAGCAGGGAACTTCCATGAGCACTCTGAGGCGGACCAGTGGGTCTGCTGCAAAAAGGGGAAATCCATGAAAAACAGTGCACGTTTTCCACTGAATCCAGCCACATGCATCATAATATATAGTAAGAAAAGTATCTTAGAATGGAGACTGTCAGATGGATGATTCCTTCTACTTGGTTTCATTGCCCCCCATTCTTCTGTCCCCTTCTGATTTTTCTCTCACTTCACCAGTATACTCTCCCCCATTTTTCTCCTTCCTTCCTTCCTTCCTTCCTTCCTTCCTTCCTTCCTTCCTTCCTTCCTTCCTTCCTTCCTTACTCCCTCCCTCCCCTTGTATTGTATTCTCATTCATGTGGGGCAAAAGGCCTTTAAAAATGTTCTCATTTTGTTAAATCTGACTGTACATTAAGGAGGCTATAATGGAATAACTTCTTTCATGAGACATTGGTAAGCAAAAGTCCCTGTTGTATAGTTGCATTTATGTTCATTTGCACATAATGCAGATAGACACATCTCTTGCTGTCATCGTGGAAACCCCTACCCCTTTGTTGGTAGTAGAGGAATGATGCCTTTATGTGTGATGTGCTTATGATTCACCCAGTGAAGAATGATGCTTCGTTGGAAAGAAGCAAGCGTTGTTCAGTGGTGACACTGGATTTTCCTGTAGGCTGTGTGGGAGCTGGCAGCACTTTGCATGTTGAGGTCTCGCCTCCCAGATGGGTGCCTCCGCAGACTTCTAAAGTTGACCTACTTTTTAAATGTCTGCTCTGACCTTGATTTGCTCACTGAGGTGTTTATGTACTCGTGATGATCTGATTGGCTTAATCACTGAGCAGATCATGTGACAATTGGCAGCTGAAAAAACAAATCCCCAGATCAAAATGCAGTGGGGTGGGGGTTTTGTGTTTCTGTCTTACTTGTTCCTGATTCCTCCCCCCCCCCTACATTTATAACGCAAAAAAAACCCCTTACTGCTTAAAAAGAAATACTGGAGTATCAGAAAAAACATAACAGCACCAACACACTTCGGTTCTCTTCTACCAGGACTCTAATCAGGAAGTGGCCTAGATGCTATTCTTTCAAAGAAGTCCTTGAAGTAACTTAGCAACGGGCGTGGGGGGGTCACAATATGAAGAACTTGAATGTGTTTGTGGCCGTGGGTGTTCAGAGTGTGGTGTAGCAGGGCAGCATTGCTTTATTTATAGAATATTTTGTGCACTGCCTCAAGAAGGAATAGGGGGAAATTATTGTCAGTGTTCTCTTTCATGGCATAATAAAATGAATAGCTGTCTCCTGTCAGTTAAAAACAGCAACAAAAAACTTGTTACAGAATAGTTGACAAATAACACCCAGACTAGACTACCTTTTACTGCAACCTCAGTGTGAGGGATTTTACAAGGTGGTTATTGTTTTCAGCCTTGAGTGAATGAATGTGCACATTGTATTCTGGTGAACTTTTTTAAAAAATAAATAAGCCAAACTAGAGTTTGATCCATAAATGAAATGTCAATTGAATGTTGATGTAATGGAATGTTCGGCTAGTCCTGCTTTAAGGAATAAAACAGGAGTCCGGTGGCAATTTAAAGACTTAACAAAATTTATTTCTGCATAAGTTTCTGCGAGTCAGGACTCACTTTGCCAGAGGCATGAGATATATGTTTTGAAGCCAGTTTATGTGCCTGACAGAAGGAAGGGGATGCTACAAAGAGAGGCAGGTTCAAAACAAGATCCAACCTCAAGATATATCAGTTCACTCAGAGTGGGTGCTGGATACTCCCAGCTGGCAGGCAAAACTGTTGTTTAGGTAGGCACCAGGCTTTAGATTTTGCCTATCAAATAACAGCTGGGAACTCCTTGCATCCACTCTGAGTAAAGTGATTACTGCTGGGATTTGTTCTTGTTTTGAACTGGCCTCTCTTTGTAACATCCACCTCCACACATACACACCTTTTTCTGTTTGTATAAATCAGCCTCATGTATTTGATGAGGTAAGCTATAAGGGACAGAAGCTTATGACAGAATAAATTTAATTAGCCTTTAAAATGCCACTGGTCTCATATTCTCCGCAGCAACAGACTAATACAGTTGCCTGTCTGGAATTATCATCATGGAATGCTTTAGGGAAGGATTTGACCCTCTGACATTGTCTGTTGCATATATCCTAGGTTCTCATGTGGTGGACAGGACCCTTAGGGTGATCATGAGACACTGTGGAGTTGGAACATGGGAAATAATGTTCTGCACGCACACAAGCAGTGGTGGAAGGAGGAGGGGTCCTCTGGCTATAAGACGCCAAGCAAGAATTCTGCAGCTAACAGCTACAGAAAGGAGCTTTTCAGTTCCAGAACTTGAGGGCAATGCCCATAACTGCGAGGCATGTCCTTATGCTGCATAAAGTTAGTAAAGGGCCAGCTGCTGTGTCACCTGCACTGTCACCTCTTGGGTAACCAGCTGAAAAACCTTTGGAATTTGGAAAACAAGGTGGTTCATTTATTTTAAAAAAATTCTTTGGTGCTATTGTCATGCCCTTAATAACCAGCATAGGTGTAACAAAGCTGTTGGGAGAAATTGCAATATGGGATTCAGTGCAAAGTGGTTTCCAATATTAACCTTCCAAGAAAATGAGGCATATATTCCCTCATCTTGGTCTGAATACATAAAATGGATCTAATGACATGCTAAGGTCGGGTGGGACTTACTGATAAGAACCCAATTTCATACAAATGATATATTATAATTTTGGTCTTAATCTATGAACCAGAAGTGATACTGATTTATTCAACTGATTATAAAGTTAATACTTACTGTTAGCTTATTAATTCTTTGTAGTTAATTTATAATAACTTGTTGAACAAAGCTGTTCCAGCTTAAAAATCAAGTTATAGTCTACTGTTTCATTATACTTATGCATATTACATTGTTGTATCTTTACAAAATAGTGAAGTTTTTAAAATATGATTATACTATGATTGTATACCTTACTAAACTTCAATAAAAAACTTTAAATTAAAAAAAAAATAACCAGCATAGGGCATCTGTAAGCAAGCATGGTTGTCAGAAGTTTTGCAGATTTACACAAGAGCATTTTCCCATTCACAGAAGATCTTTGCCTAATATTCTGCTTCATTTAAATTAACGGAGAGGCTTGTGCAGGCTAGGAGCTATAGGTCTGCATTTGGTCTCATCCGTTTGCCCGGTTTCAGGCTGGGCCAGTCATCTTCTGTCTGATTATAATTCTTTTTCTGTGACATCTGAGCTTCAAACACAGATAGCCATCATCAGGATGACATTGTTGAGAGTCGTGAGGGACTCGCTTGGGTGAGAAGCTCGCTGGGAACACGGAGGAGGACTCTGCTGAAATTCTGATTTAATTATTCCTTATTTTCTTGAAGAGAAGCTGTATTGGGGGTTCAGGATCAGCAGAAAGGCATGACGACACTGTAAGCAAATAGAAATGCTATGAATCCAAGCAGATAAAGATTCAATTTTAGTTTGGGCTATGCAGTTTCTTGCTCTTTTATCTTTGAGCACGTGCGGTTGTCCATGGGGTCGCGAAGAGTCGGATTCGACTGTGCGACTGAACAACAACTGTCCTAATTCCAGTATGTCAAAGTTCTGCTTCTAAAAAGGTCAACTGGTTTATCTAGTTGTTTGGTAGAAGACGATTGACCATTTGGTATTTCCCTCCCGCACACTCAGACTTTTGAAGGCGTTTCAATGACGCGGCTGGAGGACATGAAAAGAGGGTTAAGGTGACTGGCAGCAGGCAGAAGCTCTTCTTTTCAGAGCGGGTCTTAAGATTCCAGAGATCAAGCTTTCAGGTAAGGACGGATGTTGGGGCTTAGAAACTTTTCTGATGTGTTTATTTAATTGTTTCACAAAGGGGGAAGAAACAAGTCGGCTGCTTTCGTTTGTAGACCTCTACAATTCATGTCCCTTAAAACCATCATTAAGTTTAATTACTTTATACCCACTTCTTTTTCTCTGTTAAGCGCTTTGGACATTTTGCAGCTCTTCAAAAAAGTTCATGTTTGTTTCCTGTTCAACTATGATGCCACCTATTTTTCTGTTTTCTCTACCTCTGTATATTCGTCTTGTATTTGCATTATCTCTTCCCTCATCTTCAAATGAGATCCCCTCCCATACAGTTTTTAGGCATCAGGCAGCTTGAAACACTGTGTAAAACCACAGGAATGTAAACATGTCCAGCATGTCATGCACTTTGCATGACTATCTGTTTTTCGGGATCAACAATTTATTCTTTTATAGCCTTAAATTTAAATTTATTTTTTTTATTTTGAGTCACCGTTCTTTTTCATAATAATCTGGTTTCTAATTTGCAATTACAGCAATAAAGTTGACTTGGAAGACCAGGTCATAAGGTCATCAGTGAAGTCACTTAGTGCCTCTGGGCAAGTTTTCTTAGGTATTAGGGTTTTAAAAAAGGAATTGGAGAAGTTCATGAAGGATAAATCTGCCAACCATAATGTAACTTTGATACGAGAGCCCATATTATATCAGGTTGCCATCTGCTGGGAAAAACAGCAAATGGCCCTTTGCGTTTTGCTTTTCTTCTGAGCTTCCCACGAGCAGCTGGTTTGGTCATAGATCTAATATAGCAGGGCATTTCTTTTCCATTCCTCTTGGCTGAATAAGAACCAAATTGTTTCCTGCACAAAATCCTGTTGTGATGAGACAAGAAATAACTGTAACTCACGTTGAGCCTTTGGAATAGAAGGGGCAGTACATCTGAAGGAACAGATAATTTCTTTGTAATATAAATCGACTTTGTAATGTAACTAACCTCCATGATTATTATTTTTTCTCCTGGTAATTCCAGACAATTCAATGGCTGACCAAAGGATGGATATTTCTTCTACAATCAGTGATTTCATGTCACCAGGTCCTACTGACCTAATCTCTAGTTCCCTTAACACTTCAGGAATGGATTGTAATAGGAAAAGGAAAGGAAGTTCTACTGATTATCAGTAAGTGCATCGCCCATTAATATTACCCTTCAGATATTCCTTTTCTTCATATTGCAGCTTTACTTACTTAATTCTGTGGGTTGATCTCTGAATCATGTTAGCTGAAGGCAGAGGCAGATTTTCCCCCTGCTTTCTCCCAGTAGCCACCTGTGAGACCTGAAGAAGTGATGCCAAAGAGTGGGGAGCCAATGAACTAAAAGCCATGCAAAATGGGTGCTGCAGTGAGAAGGAAGAAGCAGTCGAAGTTGCCCTTTCTGTTTCCTCTAGTGCTGGTGGGAGTAGAAAAGAGGCATGGGATCCAACCCAAGGTTTTATAGTGGAAGCAGAAAGTCTTGCTCAACTTGTAAAATGTGGCATGGTAGACTATTAACTCATCATGGTAATCACAAATATAACATCCTTTGTTAGAGATAGTTGGGCCTCAGGTGATATTGAACACACTTTGCACATACCTTTTTTGTTTTGTGAAAATTGTTCCAACCCTCCCTCCCGGCTTCACATTTGCCTTTATTAGGAGAAAGGTATGAAAAGCGGTACTAAATATTTGGTAAGTCACCTTTTATTCATATACCGAAATGAAAATAAAATGCAGTTCTTTATTCTCTATTCTAGCTGTGTTTCCAAATCAGAGTTGGCTCTTCGGGGTCACACATTTTTAAATATCATTACACTTGAAAATGTAGAACGGGAATGCAAAAACCAGCATCCTAGAGGAACGTGAGCTGGGGTTGGATGCTACTCCTTGTCTGGTGGTAAACCTGGGGCTGTTACTTTATAGTGTGTGGGAAAGCCCTGCTTCCCCTTCATAAATATGAATGCCAATCCAGATAAATTGAGTCACGCTTTAGGTATCATAAGGGCATGTTAGTCAATGCGGGGAGGGCGGGGTAAAAAAATCCCAATAAATAAATAAATAAATTTAAATGGTCTATGTGGTGCAAGCCTAAGAACACTTTCTTGGGAGTAAGACCATTGAGTAGACCTGAGTAGGGTTCTTGTACAGGATTGTTCTGTTAAATGCAACTCCGTTTTGGGGCCAAAATCTCTAACTAATTTTGGAGGTATGTCATTACTCCTCTCTGATGACACATGTATTAGTGCTGTTTTGAGGGGGAGTGATTACGCTTGTAAGGAAAATATCATTTGAGGTTGATCGGTCTGTAATCACACAAACTCATGTGGAAGAAGGGCCTGCTGAGCATGTGTAGGTTCATAGAATCAGGGCTATTTTGGGGCAGGAACACACAGGAACGGAGTTCCGGCTGGCTCCCGAGTTGGCCACGCCCAGCAGGAACTCATTAGCATAACAGGGCACACCCAACAGCAGAAACTCATTAGGATTGGCTACATTAGGGGTGTGTCGCCTAATATGCAAAGGAGTTCCTGCTACAAAAAGAGCCCTGGCTGAGATATTGTAACAGTGTACTAGAGCATTAGAATTCAAAATGTATAATGAGCCATTGTCTTCCCTCAGTATACTGCATAATATTTTCTCTCTTTTCAGACTTGATGGCTTTTCTTTTGAGTAAGTACAACGATTGGGAGAGAAATTCTGTTACAGCACTTGACTATATACAGACAACTCAAGAGATCGTGTTGCAGTTTATTAAATGCTGTTTGGTTAGTTAGTGAACTAAAGAGTATAAACAGATTAATTAAAATAAATACCTGGGAAAATATACTCAAAAGCTATGCAATTTTTAAAAAACACTGTAAACTATTGTGCATCCTGCTGTTTCAGTCTGTCTCCCATTATAACAGTAAGTAATCTCAACATGGAAAATAGGCTTCCACAGATATGGAAGCTGCTATGGGTGTTGGAAATCCCTGGAGTTCAGCAGTCCAAGTTATATCCAGAGATTCCTGAGTGTAGCTGTGGGCATGGAGCCCTTAAACACATGAAGCTGCTTTATACTGAATCAAACCCGTGATTCATCAAGGTCAGTATTGTCTACTTAGAATGGCAACAGCTCTCAAGGTCTCAGACTGAGGTCTTTCACATCACCTACTACCCCATCCTTTCAACTGGAGATGGTGAGGATTGAACTTGGGACCTTCTGCATACTAAGCAGATGCTCTGCCACTGAGCCACATCAGTTCAGTCACCTCCTACTACACATCATTTCAGTGGTAGGGAGAGCAGCTGAGTGCTCACATCACCTTTGGACTGAGGTGTGCAAAGGTATCTTTGATAACAATTTCTCTTAATTTCTCAACTTTGTGGCCTTAGTAGAGGTAGCTGGCTGGCCAGTGTGTGAACAGAATGCCAAAGTTCATCAGCCTTTGGTCTGATCCAGCATGGTTCTTCTTATGTTCTTAATCTTTTAGTTTATTTTTAGACAATAGTTAGATATTTTAATTAGTTGAGTTGAATCCAAGGATCATTTCCCACCAGTTGAAGGGGTTACATTGGATGATTTTTGCCCATTTTCCAGATTTGTAAATATGCCACACACTGCAGATCCCCCCCATCCCACACATACACTTTGTTCCTGAGAGTTTCTGGTTCCCCAAAGTAGCATTCCTGGGAGCTCAGTGGTCAAGCATAAGATCCCTGCTGGAATCAGATCAGTAGTCCATCTAGTCTAGCATCCTGTTTTACACAGTGGCCGACCAGTTGTCATGAAGAGCCAACAAATGGGGCATGGAGGTTGAGGCCCTTCCCAATGTTGCCTCCTAGCACAGAGTTTTATAGGTTTGTTGCCTCTAAATATGGGGCTTCCCTTCACTCACTATGACAAGGAGCCAGTTTGGTGTAGTGGGGTTAAGGGCGTGGACTCTAATCTGGGAGAACCGGGTTTGATTCCCCACTCCTCCACTTGCACCTGGCTGGATGACCTTGGGCAAGCCGTAGTTCTGATAAGAGTTGTTCTTGAAAAAGAGCAGTTTCTGTCAAGAGCTCTCTCAGCCCCACCTACCTCACAGGGTGTCTGTTGTGGGGAGGGGAAGGGAAAGGAGTTTGTAAACTGCTCTGAGACACCTTTGGGTAGTGAAGGGCGGGGTATAAATCCAATCTCCTCTTCTTCTTCTTCTTGATGGACCTGTCCTCCATGAATCTGTCTTACACCCTTTTAAGGCCATCCATGTTTGTGGTCATCATTACATCCAGTGGCAGTGAATTCCACAACTTAATTACTTGTTGAGTTAAAGAAGTATTTCCATGTGTCTGTTCTGAATCTATTGCCCATCAGTTTTATTAGGTGCCCTGAGTGGTAATATTGTGGGAGAGAGAGAAATAGTTCTCTCTCCACTTTCTCTACCCTATGCAAAGTTTCATAAGCCTCTGTCAGTCGTCCCTTTTTCTAAATTCAAAAGTCATGGACTCTTTAGCCTTTCCTTACAGGAAAGGTACTCCACCCCGTTAATCATCTAGGTTGCTCTCTTGTGTGCTTTTTCCAGTTCTGTGATATCCTTTTGCAATACAGTGACCAGAACTGTACACAGAATTCCAGATGTGGGCACACCATTGTTCCATACAAGAGCTTTACCGTATTGGCTGTTTTACTATTTTATTATTGGCAGTAGCAGGAAGGGGAGGGGGGAGGGAATGTTCCATTGTGCTGGTAGGAGTAATTCTCCTCCGAGAAATGACCTTTGGATCCAACCTGCTGTGTTAGCTTTAAAAACAAAAATAAAACAAATCTCCGGCTTTCCAGATGTTGCATTTTTCTTTAGGGCATTCTTCTGGTGCAGTTTCCAAACTCTGAAACACCTTGTAGAGGAAGGGTGGAAGTAAAAACAAGTCTCTAAGATCTTTATATATTGTAGCCACTCTGTGTCATGAGAAAATTAATTAGTATGCCTTGCTTATGAGCACATCTTTTCTCCCCCCCACCCACCCTTTCCATAGCAATCCCTTCAGACCTTTAAAAAGCTGATGGTGGAAGTCACGGGACCCATGCTAACAAAAGGCTACACAGGCCGGGAGCTTTAGTAGAGGTGGCAAAACTGCCCCATCTTCCTCTTTGGACTGCAGCGTTTCTGTTGGTGCAAGAGGCTCTGTTGGTGCGAGTTGCTGTTGATGCGAGAGGTTTCACCAAGCTGTTTCACCATGTTCCTGTTCTTTACTGCAGCTTACTAGGGCGTGTAGCTTTTTGTCCATATAGATCTTGTGACAGCCCAGCATCAGCTTTTCAGCGATGGTTGCTGGGGGAGGGAGGAAGCAAGAACATTCTGACCGATTTCACACAAGAGCTGCGCCACGGTCGTGCCCCCCTTTGCCCCGCTTCTATTGGTCAATTTCCCACTCGAAGCCGCGCAGCCGCATTTTGACCCGTGGCTTCGCCCAATTTCCCCCGCAGTTTCGTGATCCTGTTTTTTGAGGATCACGAAGCCGCGGGGAAAATCGGGCGAAGCCACGGGTCAAAATGTGGCCGACCGGCTTCGAATGGGAAATTGACCAATAGAAGCGGGGCAAAGGGAGGCGCGACTGCGGCGCAGCTCTTGTGTGAAATCAGTCTCTGTGTCAGTGAGCATCTTCTTCTTTTGCTTTGTTGGATCCAATCTGTTGTCTTTTATTTACTATTTCAGGCAGGTTTTCTGTGGTATGGAGTTAAGATGATGAAGAAACTGTAAATGATGAGGACAGAAGTTAGGGAACTTTGAGAAGTTGCAGGGAAATTTAGAAAACACATCCAGATCCACCCTGTTCAGGATTCTATCAGCTCTCAGGGGCTTGAGAGGCTTCATGCATTTCCATGCTGACTCTTTTTAGTCCCCCCCCCCCTTAAATGAATATCAGCTGCTCTCTGCATACCATCCATCCATCCAAAGCCTTTTATTGGCATATGCATGAAGATACAGTAATCTAAATACAAAATCGTGCATAGTAAAATTAGAATTGCAGAGTAACATCATAATAACTCTGCAACCATGTCTCTTTTAGTATTACTCTGTCTTCATCAGACCACTTTGGTTCTCCCCCAGTCCTCTTTTAGTTAGTTGATTATCATATTTGTCTCCATATCTAAGGAGTCCTCCACGTGCGGATATATAGGAAACTTTACCTTCCCTATTGGTGGCCTAGCTTTGCTGCTCTTGTGATTGGCATAATCTTCTCAGCTTGTTAGATACAGTGATAAATGAATACCTATGAAATGGGGAAATTTGGGGGTGGATGGATTATTCCTGCCTTCTTCTGGGTGCTGGAGAACCTTAGTAGTAATTCACTGAACAATAGCTTTAAGTGTTGCCTACTCTTCCTCAACTTTTCACTGACTACTGGTCAATGAATGTATCTTCAGCAGTGGTTCATATTATTTATGTATTTGTTGTTTTGAATATAAAGAAATTCAAAGAAAAAAGCAAGGCTAGGATATATAACCAACCAATATTTACATATAAATTGACATTCATAATATAAACTCAACCTCCCCCCGCCAAATCTCAATATCTTTTACCCAAATCCATCCCTGACATTGCATCCCTAAGAATTACTTCAGTGGACTTAGTAAGGTCATTAGGTTTGTACTATAAATTAGGCTATCCTGTCAACAATGAAGTCTAACACTATTCAAAGTTAAGAAGTAAAAATAATACCTGCCTCAGGCTCTTTTTCATCTGTTCTTCTCGAGACTTCCACTTTTAAAAATGGCAAATGTGGAATCGATTAATTCACCTCTTCTCTTCCCTACTGCACACCACACAGCATAGTTTTTTTTAAGTTTGTAACTGAATGCATTAATTTTCAAGCCCAAATAAATGCTGTTTTTAACATCTACCTTTGACTTAAAAGTGGGAAGGATCTATGTAACTGGCTCACAGAAACTCTAAAACGCAGTCTGTTCCCATGCAGTTTTTTCCCTCTGACACTAAGGACACAAGCAGGGGGAAGTTAGCTGGCTGTGGAATCTATTGCCCTGGTTTTATATAAAACACATCTGCTAGTGTAGTTCAGTGGAGTATGCTGACAGAAAGAAAGCACTTAGGAAGTCCTGCTCATCTAAAGCAGTGGGAGAGATGCTTGGGGCTGGGAACTTAGGGTTGGATCCTATGTACTGTGAGTGCTAAATAATTTGTCCACTTCTGCCTTCCCACTGCAGCCTGCTATACTCTTGAAATCCTATTCTAGGTTACAGTGTGGGCCTTTGGGCCCATGGGGACAGCATGAGAGAGGGAAGAGTAACCAGAGTCTTGCAAAAGTGCACGTCCATCAGCAAAACAAGACATTTTTTTTATTATTATTTATAAAATTTAAAATACAGTCGGTAGCAAAACAAGACATAGATTTCAATTTAAGGATGAGGATTGGGTCTTGAGGTAGCACATGCAGTAACTCAAAATAAAGAAGAGATATGCTGTTCACTGTTCCCTTCTGTTACAATTTTTATACAGTTCATGCTCTTTATGACCTTAACAGTTAGATTAGATATTATGGAAAGGGAATTAGATGTACAGATGCTGCCATTTGTTGGTTATACTATGTACTTTGGCCCTTAATGGATTTTCCTTCTGAACCATTTTCTTTAATTAATGATATATCAGTGGATTAAAAAAACTGGCCAGGTTCAAAGATAGGTTCAGCTACTTCTATGCATACAAGAGTGTTTTAGTGAAGATAGTTGTATCGGGCAAGTCAGTCCTGTTTGTTTCCAGAACTAACTGATTTTATCCTTATATAATACATGTCTGTCTGATTAACTTGAAGAAATGCTTAGCCAGTTTGGTGCAGTGGTTAAGTGTGCGGACTCTAATCTGGGAGAACCGGGTTTGATTCCCCACTCCTCCACTTGCACCTGCTGATGTGACCTTGGGTCAGTCGCAAGCTCTGGCACAGCTGTCCTTGAAAAAGAGCAGTTTGTGTCAGAGTTCTCTCAGCCCCACCCACCTCACAGGGTGTCTGTTGTGGGGAGGGGAAGGGAAAGGAGTTTGTAAGCCGCTCTGAGACTCCAAGTGAAGGGCGGGGTATAAATCCAATCTCTTCTTCTTCTATGTTGGAAGGTGATGAGTGGTATTACTTTCTGGTGCACTTCTACCTGTTGATTGTTTTTTGTTGCTTTTGTTTCTAGAGAAGGTATGGACACAGACAAAGATGAACAACATGGAAGGTATTTGTTGCTGAACAGACTGTGCATTTCAGCAATAAAAGTGTATTCAAGAGTGTATTCTGATAGTTCTGAGTGTACTTTGTGTAACTGAAGTCTGTGGGAATCCAGAGAGTATATAAGAGCCAGAATAATCCCAATGAAAGATCAAGCCCTTGTATAGTACATAGATGTGAGACCAATGCTAATCTTGGTGAGAAAATACTCAGTTGCGATCCTTCTGAAATTTAAGTGTTTAGTGGCTGGGATCCAAAGAACAGCACATTCAATTCTGTGTGCTCAAGGGGGGGTTTAATTTAAGTTTCTTGAAGAACAATCCCCCGTGCCACATGGCAAACTGCTTTTGAAACTAAAGGGATTTTCAAAAGCAGATTGTGGCATGCCGTTGGAGAATGCTGTTCAAAGAAAGAAAATAAAAAATCCCACCAGGCATGCTCAGGTTTTTGAACTGTTTGGATCCCTCATCAATGCATGCAAGAAACTTAATGTTCTAGCCATTGCAGTTGCAGTAGATCTATACAGATAAATGGAAATATTCCAGAATTGTTATGAACTGTATTGTTATGAAGGCTTGACTGATATCACTTTGCTCTCCACTAGGTTGGAATATACAGACCAACAAGGCAGAATTAAAAATGCAAGGTAAAATAGTTATAGTTTTAATTTTTTAAAACTCAGTTAACAGTGACTGACTGGGCTTGAGATGTGATATGTTCAGCTTTTTGGGATGTGTGCCCAGAATAGAACGTTTTCTGTTTATCATTGGATAGCTATTGTTTGGATCCAGCACTTGTTCTCTGCCAGTGGAACGCTGGCTCCAACCCAATGACTTTACACCCCTGGGAAGTATATTTGTATTTTAAGTTGAATGCAAATGTTTTGCAGCATCTGGTTCTTGCACCTGTGTGACTCTAGATATTACAACACACCTGACAGGCCTCTGCCAGCACAACCTCCATTCACTTCTGGCGGCTTCTACTTAAAGGGTGTTGTGCAACATTAGCTACTTGTCTCTGCTGTTTCCAACCTTATATGTGGCTGATAAAGAGACTCCAGTTATCAGAGAAGGCATTGAATTTTGGGTTAAATATGAAGTCCAAAAAAAAATGAGAGCCGTATTACAGAGAAGTTTATTGAAGGACAGTATCACAGTTTTAGAGTGAGGTAGCACACACAGTTAATGCTATAATAATGACAGCTTTTGCCTGATGACTATGATAACTGTAATTCAGGAAGCAGGAAACAAGATGGCAATACAGGCTTTGGGATAGAGTTCAGATTCATTGTAGTTTTTTATTTATTTATCACACTTAGATCCCGCCCTCCCAGCAATACCCAGCTCAGGGCGGCTACCAAAAAGGGTAAAACAGCAGTACATAATATAGTAATCATAAAATCATAAAAACAATTACACATTAAAAGGTGCTAACCAATAACAGTCCAGATGTCATTAACAGTAGTAATTCACAAGATGACGTTCAGCTTCGATGCCTTTCTAGTGGTCAGTCCCGATCTCATATCGTGCGGCTGGCTCAGGCTGCTTTGAGGATTCCAGGGGACAGGGTGTTTCCCCCGGGGCGGCTCCTAGTTGAAGACCTGGTGGAACAGCTCCGTCTTGCAGGCCCTGTGGAACTGCATAAGGTCCCACAGGGCCCTGATCTCCTCCGGGAGCTCATTTCACCAGAGAGGAGCTGCCACCGAGAACACCCTAGCCCTGGTTATAGCGAGCCTGACATCCCTCGGTCCAGGACGTGTGAGTCAATGTTGAGACCCTGATCGCAGTGCTCTCTGCGGAACATGTGGGGAAAGGCAGTTCCTCAGGTATGTAGGTCCCTCATCATATAGGGCTTTAAAGGTAAGAACCAGCACCTTAAAGCGAATTCGGTATGCTATCGGTAGCCAGTGCAGTGCCTTCAGCACAGGCTGAATGTGCTCCCGCATTGGGAGGCCCATTAACATCCTGGATGCTGAATTTTGCACCAGCTGTAGCTTCCGGATTTGCGATAGGGGCAGCCCCATGTAGAGAGCATTAAAGTAGTCCAATCTCGAGGTGACCATTGTTGCCAAGTCATTGTGTTCAAGGAAGGGAACCGACTGCCTAATCAGCCGAAGATGATAAAAGGCCGACTTGGCAGTGGCTGCTACCTGGGCCTCCATTGTTAAGGAGGCATCCAGGAGCACTCCCAGACTCCTAATCTTCGGTGCTGGCATCAAAGGTCGGGGGTGGGATCCCTACCCCTGATCCGCCCCAACTTAGGCACAGGACCTCCATCTTCATTGGGTTCAGTTTCAGTCAGTTCAGCCTAAGCCACCCAGCCACATCTTGTAACGCCCAGTCAAGATCTTCTGTTTTGGAGTCGGGCCAGCCGCCCAACAGCAGATAGAGCTGGGTGTCATCAGCGTACTGGTGACATTCCAGCCTATGTCTCCGTGCAATCTGGGCAAGGGGGCGCATGTAGATGTTAAATAACATCGGGGACAGCACCGCCCCCTGAGGCACTCCACAATCATGTGGGTGCCTTCAGGAGAGCTGTTCCCCGAGGGCCACCCTTTGTCCCCGGCTCTGGAGGAAGGAGATGAGCCATTGGCAGGCAAGCCCAGGTCGGTGAGGCGGTGGGCCAGTAGCTGATGGTCGACCGTGTCGAACGCAGCCGACAGGTCCAACAGCACTGCTGATCCACCTCGATCCAGATGCCTCTGAAGATCGTCCATGAGGGCGACCAGTGCCGTCTCCGTTCCATCACCCAGGTGAAAGCCGGACTGGAAGGGATCTAAAACAGAAGCGTCATCGAAAAAGCTCTGGAGCTGCATCGCCACCACCCTCTCTATTAACTTGCCCAAATAGGGCAAGTTGGAAACCAGCTTGTAATTCGCCAATTCAGCCGGGTCCAAAGATGGTTTTTAAGGAGAGGGCGTACCACTGCTGTATGTACTTTCAAGCTCATCGTTTTCTGAACCATCTGTCAACATCCATTTGGTCAAGGCCTCTTTTATAGTTTGTGAAAGTACAGTTCAAAAGTTGTCAGACAACTGCAGCATTCCTTCACTTGATTTCCATTTTAGTTTGTAGCTGATGAAGTTCTTTCAGAGGTTAATGGCCTGGGGTTGCTGTCTGAACTAATATATTCAGACAATAACAAAAACACTGTGTGAACAGGCTGTTGAGCCAATTAGTGAGAATGACTCCTTTAAATTTTTTAAATCAGGTGTAAAAATATCTTTCCAGCAAAATAAGTTGTCTGAAACCTGTTTTGTGTGATTATTTACATGACACTGCTCAGATTCTTGAATAATGTATTAAAGTGAACAAAAACAATATCCAAGAAACATAAATGATATATATATATATAAACAGTAACCACAAATATTCAACAATTAGAGAGCAAGAAGACAGGCAGCCAGTTAACAATCCCGTTTCAAAAAATAATCTTCATCAGGTCTGAAGGAAGTTTTTATTTTATTTTTATTTTTTTAGCCCCCCAAAGGGGATTGGGTTTTTTTTGCATTTTCTAAAAACTACAAACACCACAACTAAAAATTGGAAGGGGAAAGGGAAACTATACCCTATCACTATGACTATGGAAAATGGGTAAAGGGTAAACTTACACATAAACACTACTTGATGGGGGAAGGAAACTACCATTCTAAACTATTATCATCTATAGGTTTGGGAAAAGGAGAGCTAATACATATCATGATCTTATTAGTTAAAAATAAGGCTTGTTAACCTGATATTACAAGTTTGGTAATCAATTTGATTCATTACGATATTGCTTTAAGAGTATGCATTTGATAGCTTAACACAAATTCTGCCTTTAAAAACTATTGTTCTTGTTCTAGAGTCTTTTCTTCCTGCGTTTCTTCGTTTTCTTGGGTTTAGGGGCGGCTTCTCCTTTCTCTGATTCTGATGATTCTGGTGATGTGGAAGTAGTGCTTTTTGAATTCTGTGAGTAGGATTCTTCTTCTTCATCTTCTTCCACCTCCTGATCCGGTTTAGAGTTCTTTTCTTTCTTTTTGTATTTCAAATTAAACATTTGCTCCATAAATTTTTCAGCTTTTGGAACATAGTCAATTTTATATTTTTTAATCCAAGTAGTTGAAACTCAGTCCTTCCGGGAATAACCATCTATATGGTATTCCCTTTTTTTGCAGAGTAAGAGTAAGCATCCTGTATAATTTCCTCTGTTTCCTGACTTCAAAGGGAATGTCTTTTAGTATTTTTATCTCTTCATTCTTAATTTTTACAGTCTTACCCATTGTAGATTTTAGTACCAGTTCTCTGGTAGATAGTTTCGTGAATTTTAGGTAGATTTTCCCTGGGAGTTTATTCTTTTTTATAAAATCCGGGTAGGAGTCATTGGTATGTTATTTCCGGTCACCAGTTTTTTCTCCGGTACTTTCCGTCCTCTCCCAGCCATAATATCGACAAGAAGTAAGTTTCCCAAAATAAGAGAAAAGTTATGCGATTTAAGTCCGCTTTGTATTTTTTGGCAATTTTTGCCTTCGCTTAACTTCTTATGCGTTTGTTTTAGCTTTAAGTTTTTTTATTTCTGATTTAAAACCGCCTTTAAAGAAAAAGGGGGGGGGAATGCTCGATCTCTCTCCCTCCACACTTCAATCTTAGGTGCTTCCAATTACTACCAAGGTCCGTTCGCTTTTTCACCTGAGCGTTGCTTAACTGACAGTTTGAAGACCTGGAGATCTTTTTGAAGCATTTTAAAGTTTTGATCGTGGTCGCTTGCTCCGGCAGTCGTCTCTAAGCGCCATGTTGGCTCCACAGTGACGGTACTTTTCGGGGATAAAGGGAGCCTCAATTCCTTGGCTGTCGCCTTGGAAGAGGTTCTCCTCAGCTCCCCAGGCTGAGGGTCTCCTACAGAGACCCCGGGGAGGTCCGGGACAAACTCGGACCCCTCCCGTCGGCCAGGTCTCGGCGCGTCCCCATCAGAGTGAGATGGGACACGTCCGAGCGGTGAAACGCTTAAACCGGAAGTCCTGAAGGAAGTTAATACTCCAGAAACTCCCTTGGTGAAATGAGTTGCGCAATAGCAGAAAAGGTCAAGCCTACTAGAATAAGTTACATGAGAAGTTAATATACATCAGGTTACTTCATATTGTTATCATCCTTGTGAAATTATATAGTCACTAATCACCTAATAATTGGCAAAAGCCCGTTCAAAATTCAAGTCAAGCAGAGGTTTTAGACAGGTTATTTAGCTGGAAAGATATTTTTACAGCTAATTAAAAAAATGTAAAGGAGTCATTCTCACTCACTGGCTCAATAGCCTGTTCATACGGTGTTTTGTTGTTGTGTGTGCATATCTCCACACCATGGTCCTTTTTTTGGTTTGAACTAATATATTAACAGGAGTAGATATTAGTCACACCTCGCGCTCTCTGTAGTTCCTCTTAGACCTATTTATTTATTTATTTATTTATTTATTTATTCAACTTATTATACCGCCCTAACCCCTAGGGGTCTCTGGGCGGTTTACAGGGGTGTTCTATGAACTGTTATTACCCTATCTAAGGCCACATACTGTAGGGGTGGGGATTTCCTACCAGCACCCTGTGGTGGGTCCGCTGCGTCCTCTCTCTGGCTCGGCTTTCTTTCTTCTTGATGGTTTCTTTCTTCTCGACGGTTTTTCTTCTTGCAGAGGCTTCCGCATACCTCAGATTATACCATGGCTTGTATCATCAATTGCCCCCTAAATTAGATGGGACACAGTTAAGATCCTCAGATTATCCAGAGTTTTCTTCCAATTTACTTTCAGATCATGCAGCCAAAGCAAGTTAAATGAATGGTTTTCTCTGGTTAACAAACCATGCCGTCGAGGCTTGCAGTGGGTCTCTGGACAGATGGATTTTCATAATTTATATCTGTTTTGCTTTCATTTTCACTTAGGGAGGCTCACAGTCAGATTGAAAAAAGACGTCGTGATAAGATGAACAGTTTTATTGATGAATTGGCCTCTTTAGTGCCAACATGCAACGCTATGTCCAGAAAGCTAGATAAGCTTACAGTACTGAGAATGGCTGTTCAGCATATGAAGACATTACGTGGTAAGTATTAAAAGAGCTGTTGCTACTACTAGGGTGATTACATCTGGCACCCAGGAAGTACAGTCATGGGGTAATAATACTTAAAGCTTTGAGTATTCAAGGCACTTTATGTGAATTACTGCGATAATGGGTTATATCCTATCAGCCCTCCCCTTCCAAAACTCCTTGCACTGAAGGAATGCACCATTCTTAGCTAAGTGGATACAGCCCAGTATTTTCAAGAGCTCTGTAAGGTAGTCCATTATTATCATTTTCTCATTTTGTAGAATTGGGGGGGGGGGAGATTTGAATGAGTGACTTTCCAGTATATGCTTTTAAGCTCTGTATGATCTTATAATTAGTTGGCAATATTTTCATGCTGCTAAGAGGTATATAATATGTATGTTTCTCCTTTACTCAGAAAAGTTTATCCAAACTTTTGAGCTGCCCTGATCTTTTCAGCAGGTAGAATCAAAAGGTGGTTGTCTCATAGAAGCTTTTGAAAACATCTAACTGGCTTTGAATTTGTTAAACTTGGGGCCTTGGAGGAACTGAGGGGAAGGATAAAATAATAGATGAAAGAATGCCCTCGACATTCCATGTGTTTGTTCAGCCCTCCTCAAGCTGTGTTTTAGAAAGGACCCCCCCCCTTTAAAACAGGTGATGTTCTGCATATCTATGACTAGGGGTCGTTTCGTAGAAAAAGAGCTAGGGGAACTCATTAGCATAACTCATTAGCATATGCCACGCCCCATGACATCACCGGAAGTGTGTCATAAGGCCACACCCACCACTCAGTCTTAGTCTTAAAGGTTAGTCTTAAAGGTGCTATTTGTTAGTCTTAAAGGTGCTATTTGAACTCTTGGACTATTTTGCAGCAACAGACTAACACAGCTAATTCCTCTGAATCTAAACCCCCCTCTGCTTAAGGTGCCGCAAACCCGTATACTGAAGCAAACTACAAACCTGCTTTTCTGTCAGATGATGAATTAAAACATCTTATTCTTAGGGTATGTGTTAATTTTAAAAATTAACCATAGAAAGTTTCAGAGCATGAATGAGTGTGTAAATTTTAGTATGAAGAAAGAAGATTCTTTTATGTATGGAACAACTTTCTTATATGTGACACTGACAAAAACTTTCTCCAACATAAGAGTTGGATATTACAAGCAAAAGCCTTGCCCCTTTCCCATAAATGGGCCCCTTCCGCATAACTTTGTAATAAACATATACATTATATTCTGTTAACTGTACCAGTCCAAGAGTTGAATAGGCTTTCCAGTACTGTGGAATTCATTGGCTTGGATCCTACAAACTACAAGCACATCAGGACTTGCAAAAACAAGTCATACCTACCTTCTCTTCAGTGTCTCCTTGTGACTACTGTAAAGCTGATGTTGGAAATCGGGAGAGTCCTGTGGACAAAATACCATTTGACACTGGAAGTTGCAGTGAGAAGGGGGAAGAACTGATTGAAATCACTTGCCCTACCTTCCTCTTCTACTAGCAGAGGAGGCACGGCAGAGCAAGCAAAAGGAAAGGTAATTTCACCTGATTCCCTTTCCTTATTCAATGCTGCTTGGCCTCTTTCAGCATATGCTCCATCAGTCTACAACATGCACTTTTCAAATATTATAGGGGGCTGGTAAGGGGTGAGGGATAAAGATCCACAGGTATCTTCCAGCATCCAAGCCAACATAAGTGGAAGGAATGAAGAGCCACTTACATTGGAGAAAGACTCCTTATGCTGGAGAAGGGCTCCCAGCATTTCTGACCAGAGTAGTGGGATACATGCCAGTGACTTGAAAACTGCATAATAAATGAACAGCAACCACAAAAAGTGGCCAGGTGACTCATACTGGAATAAGGTTTTGAAGTTTACAAACATATGCATCCAAATTGTAAGATTAATTTAGGAATCTTATGGCTTTTTCCCAAAACCAAATATTGATTTGGCTGACTGTTCACCTCAGTCCAGCTATTGCTACTGTGAATGATGCCATCTACATTGAAGAGAATGGGGAGTTTCAGAATGCACTTGCATTGAGAAGGGAAGGATTGGTTTGGATTCAGCCAGCATTTCTGCTCAGTTTTACACAATTCTCCTCCTTATCGCATCTTCTGTCCCACGTGGCTGTTGTCCATGCAGGTTCCATGATTCCCAGCATAGTGTTTTTCGTAATGAAAGAGGATCCCTCCCCTACCCTTTTTAACAGCAAAAAACTGGTTGGATCCAACCCATTGGCTTTACTTTATACTTTGCTGTCCAATTAAAGGATTTAAAAAAAATCAAATTAAGAGAGTCAAAATTTAGTGGATTTTTTTAACTTTACTGATTGTAAGACATCCATGTTACTGAAGAGAGTGTCAATAATAAATCTTGTACATTTAACACTAAAATACAATTTTTTGTCTGCAAAAAAATCCTGCAGATAGATCTCCATCCACAAAGTGCCTTTCTTTTGAAAGTTGTGTTTTAGAACACCATGCCAAAGAGATCCCTTTCTTTCACTCACCACAGCACTCAAATCCCCTTTAACTTTTGAGAACTTTATCATAAAATCCTCCAGATATCTCATCAGTTAACAAAATGCAGCTGATGTAGTAGTGAGGTTCTGTCATATCCAGGCAGCTTTAAATTATATGGGAAACAAGTATTTGGACTTAAACCTATATGCATCTACATATACAAACAGATCCATTGAATTTGGGTAGCATTAATAATGGCTTGGATTCACAGGAGGATTTCCATTGTGCTAGGTTCTATGTGTGACTGGAAAAAATCTCATTCTAGCCCCTTGCTAGAATGACGTAGCGTATCCCGAAGTTAAACATAGCATAACCCAAACTGTTTTTCCACTTGCACAAGACATTGTGCACACAATTTCTGGGCTCTGTAAGATAATAGTGAGGGAAGTGCTAGGTATTGCACAAAATCTTATGCAAGCAGAAGTTTACCAGTTCTGTTTATGTGACTACTAGCCATAATGACTAAAGGGAATCTCCGTGTTCAGAAGTAGTAAACCTCTGAATACCAGTGCTGAGAGTCAACATCAGTGGAAGGCCTTGGCCTCTATGTTCTGTTGTTGGCCAGCCATAATAACTAGTTGGCCATTGTGTGAGACAGAATGCTGGACTAGATGGACAATCCAGCAAGACTCTTCTTAATTTCTTGTGTTCTTTATGTTTTTGCTTCCATGTTGCTGGATCCAAGCCAAGATGACACACGGCTTAACTTCTTCTGTGAAACTTTTAGGGAAGGGCATCAGCATAGAGACCCCATACCTCCCCACCAAAGATGTGTTTTACCAGGGCTAGAGAAGAATTAGCCTAGTAAGTGAGGAGCTGCCATCTTGTGGTGTAACAAGCACCCTGAATGGCCTGATGCTTCTGTGATCACTTTAAATGGCCTATTTTTTAAGTGCTTGGTAAGGTGTCCCACAAAAACCATTATCGGGTCTGTCTTGAATGAGTCTGCCCATTTTCCAGGAAACACTTTTGTCCTGGCTTCCTAGTGCCTGCTGTCCAGAGATTACTGGCAGTAGTCAAATGAAAGTGAGGCATTTCTGCCTCAACTTGCTTTGGTGGCCTTTTCTACCATTACTCAGGAGCTGCTCCTGGTAGAATGTAGAATGCTGTAAAAATTCTGCTAGAACAACAGGAGGAATCAATCTCTATTTCTCTTCTCCTCCTTCACCTCCTGTGGCTTTTGGATTTGCTTTTGCAAGGGAAGTTTAAAAACAAAAATTGAATATAAAGCACAGCTAGGGTTCCCAAGTCGGATTGGCGCTGGAGCGGGGGACTCCAGCGCTGTTTTGGGAGTGCGCGCGCGCGCCACAACCCCGTCACCCAGAACTGACGCGACCACACCGGGCATGCTGGTGGCGGGGCCACAACCATCCCAGGGAAAACCATAGAGTTTTCCCTCAGATGACCGTGGCCCCGTCCCCAGCGTGCCCGGCGTGGTCGCGTCACTTCCGGGTGACGTCGCGTGGGAACGGGCCTCTGGGTCCCCCCGGGGCCCGCCCCCCGGGGGGACTTGGCAAGCCTAAGCACAGCATAATTGCTCACTTTAAATAAACATACTGTAGTGTTAAAATGTAATCCTATCAGATATTGATGTATGCTGATGAGAAACTCATTAAGAAACTTTATGTATTGCTTTTAGAAAATAACACCCAAGACGAAGTTGTTAAAAATGTTATGATAAAGTGGGCACAAAACTTGGGTCATAGTATTGAGCTAGACCAATGGTCACAGGTGTGGAAAAAATGTAAAAATTACAAAAGCAGTTTTATATAAGGAAAATATGTATAAGATGTTTTATAGATGGTATATTACGCCAGATAAATTGGCTAAATTTGACCCTAAATGCTCAAATGTATGTTGGAAGTGTCAAAATAATGTTGGATCCTTTTACCATATGTGGTTGTTATTTGATAAAGAAAAAAAAATACTGGGCCTGGGTCCACGAAATTTTACAAATTTTTTAAAAAGGTTCTGTACCCTTTGTTCCAGAAATATTTTTGTTGAGTATTTTACCTGAAAATTATATTAAAAAATGATTCTTATATTGTATTTGACTACAACTGCTAGAATACTTTATGCTAAATATTGGAGAAGAACTGAAACACCTTCGAGAGAAGAAATTTTAAGCAAAATTTTGGAAATGGCAGAAATTGTTAAACTAACTTTAATTTTGAAAGGACAACCAGAAACCACATTTGAAAATACATGGTCAAGATTTTATAAGTGGTTTGAAGACTATACTAAATAAACGATATAGACATTTAAAACTTGTTAAGGATATATAAAGTATAAACTTGATGTATTTGCAAGTGATATTTTAATGATAAAATGTGAAATACATAAATGTATGATAAATTAGGCATGAGTTTGTCAAAGAAGAAATTGAAAGAAAAATTTCCCCCCTTGTATGTTTGTTATGTCTTTAAAATAAAAGAAAAATTATGGGGGGGGGAATGTAATCCTATCAGATTAGAAATTTAATGAAGATGCACAGTGAATTCAGCTTTATATGTTTGGTACTATCATAATCCAGTCTCCAACACAATAATTTTTGTTTACCTCATCATTTGCTATTCCAGTTAAATTTAGATGCAGAAAAAAAATTGGTTCTTGCAGAGATTGTAATGTGTATCACAGATGTTAAATGTAAGTCAATAAACAATTACCTTGTGTCTCCCAACTAGGCTGCAGATGGCTTTCTCTTTGTTGTGGGCTGTGACAGAGGAAAGATACTGTTTGTTTCAGAATCAGTCTTCAAGATCCTCAACTACAGTCAGGTATTTTTCCTGGTTATGTAAATTATAAAATAACAGATCCTTGTAAGGAGAGTTTTGTTCTGCTAAATGGTGAACATAGAAGCTGTGCTTGAACTTCGATTTTCCTTCTTTTTTTGTCCGTGTGGAGTAAAATGAAGTTTTTTGTTGGATAAAGAGCAATCTTATTATGTTATTAGTTCATTATTTAAAGTACCAGTACACTGAAGTAAAGAGCTATTAAGACTTCTCCTCAATACGTGTATAATGCACTGTAGTAATTTAACTTGTCTTTTATAACTCTGTCTGAACAGAATGATCTGATTGGTCAAAGTTTGTTTGACTACCTTCACCCTAAAGACATTGCCAAAGTTAAGGAGCAGCTTTCTTCTTCTGATACTGCGCCACGGGAAAGGCTGATAGATGCAAAAAGTGAGCATGTGAAATGCTTGTGCAATTTATGTCTTTGTGTATGTGTGTGAGAGCTAATTCACCAGTTTGGATCTGTTGTTTTGTTTTGTTTTAACACAGCTGGGCTTCCAGTTAAAACGGATATAACGCCTGGGCCATCACGGTTATGCTCTGGAGCAAGACGCTCATTCTTTTGTAGGATGAAATGCAACAGGCCATCTGTAAAAGTAGAAGACAAGGACTTTCCTTCTACCTGCTCTAAGAAGAAAGGTACCAATAGAATTTTGGTCAATAAGATGTTTAGTTAATCTCTAATGAGATATTATAAAGATGCATCTACACATGGGGCAAAAATCTGACTGGCATTTTGTATTTTATGACTTCTGTCATGTTGAAGCAAATGGCAGGTTCTGCCATTGAATTCAGTACAATCAGAATTGTATTTTCTACATACAGTTGTCATTTTAAGAGTGCATTTTGGCTTCCAACCCCACAGTGGTTTTTATGAGCCCATAGATTTTTAAAGATTTTTTTTTTAAAAAAAATTATTAAACATTTCAATAGTTTTTAAAAGAATTAATATGTAGTTATTTAAATTAGTTTTGCTTCTGTGGCTTTTAAGATCTTAAAAGCTGCTTAAGAAAAACAACTAATGTAAGCAATTTCTTAGATTGTTAAAGAAATAATGTGTAAAAGGAGGAAGGGCGAATTGCACCCCTTCCCTACTGCAACCTTCCAACACATGACTATTAATAAACAATTAACTTTCCCAGTGCCAGAAAGAACAGCTGGGGGAGAGAAACAGGGGGAAAATTTGTGATCCTTGTGTCCGTGGATTGCTGGATCCAACCCAATATGATTGCATTGGATGCCTGCAGTGTTCTTCGGGGTGTTTTGTGTAATGAACCTCTCAAACTGCCCCTTTTACCAATGCAGTACTGATAAAACCTTTTTTTTTTCCCTTTTGTAGCAGACCGAAAAAGCTTTTGCACTATCCATAGCACAGGATATTTAAAAAGCTGGCCGCCAACAAAAATGGGACTAGACGAAGACAATGAGCCTGATAATGAAGGCTGTAACTTAAGCTGTCTTGTTGCAATTGGACGGTTGCATCCTCATGTAGTTCCTCAGCCAGTAAATGGAGAGATAAGGGTTAAGCCGACAGAGTATGTTTCTCGACATGCAATTGATGGGAAATTTGTATTTGTAGATCAGAGGTAAGAATGACATCTTTAATTTATGGTACCAAGGGTTTGGTGCTGATGTTTATTCTGTAGCCTTCAAGATGGTTTGTTCAAAGCAGAAATGATGTCCGTATGAAACTAGATATGTCTACTTGAAGAACTGTGTATCTGTGTGTGTTTCATGTTTGTGTATCTGTTACACTCTAAATTTTACTACTATCATATAAAACTTAATGATTGCTTCAAAATATTGACACACAGTTAATTGTATAATTATCTTATTCTTTTGTTCAAAACAATGGGTATACTCCACAGCCCAGCTCCATGTGCCTTCTCCCCCAACCAACAGGGCATGGGCTGCTGTGCTTGTAAGAGGTCTCTGCCAGGAGCTTTCAAACACGTGATACCCCATTAGGTTGTTAAAAAAAATGCCCACAGGGTTCCAGAATCAAATGTATTGGCTCTCGTGGTTGTGTGAATTTTGAAAAGGAGAGAAGGGACTGATGAAGACAATTCTGTGAAGTTTTTGAACTTGCAATAATTTGTTCCAAATGGGCTGCTAAACCAAAGAATGCTATTGCCCAGTCTTAGGAAAGGAAATTAAAAGAACATGTGTTCTTCTTGTATGTAAAGAAATGGAACCTTTCAGTCTTTGACAGGAAGGCTGGGGTTGTTGGATGGACGCTGAGATTTTTACAGGCATAACTGTAAGTGAAAATTAATAGGACTTTGTAGTATTCCTGCCATGTGGAATTTTTGCATCCTGGGTCCATAATATTGAGATCAGTACTAGCAAGAGCATTGAGATTGCAGTTCACATAAATTCATTATAATACAGTATAAACAACTTACTTCATTAGATATTGTCATGTAAAAGTAAAAACAGAGTGCCCCAGAATTAGCTTTTTACAAACTTTACTTTTAATATACTTAATACAGAACTCCAGTATTATTCTCCATTTCAATATCAAGAAAATCATCACAATCAAAGAAAGGATACTCCCGTTATGACAAGAAAAAATCTGGCAGGCTTGAACTTCACAAGAAGGGGTGATTCATGAATTATGAAGTTCTGTGGTGCTGTTACTGAGAATAGCTGAATTTCTCTGGAAGCAGGTACAGATGAGTGTTGCGTGGCAATTATGACTATTTGAATACTTGGTCACTTGGAAGATGAGGAATGTGGGACTTCACAATTTTGGAGATCAAATTGGCTGGCCTTCCATTAAACTGACAGAGCATTTGTTTGTAAACCACCATTCCTTGTGAAGTTGATGTCTGCCAATTTTTTGTGTGTCTTAACTAGAGTATCCTTTGTTTGATTATGAAGATTTTCTTGATAAGTGAAGTCCAATCGATACAGAGTTCCGGTATTCTCTGCTGAGAGTCTCTGTTAAAAGGGAAGTTTGTGAAAGTAGATCTTTGAGATAACATTGATTTTTGTATAATGTATTCACGTAAGTGTTTTGTAAACATTGGACTGGTGTCAATATGAAAGCCGAATCACAGCTTTTGTGTCTTTGGTTGTGTTTATTGCAATATGTTAGAAGACATGAAAAAAATCCATGAGTGCAAGGTTTCTAGATCTTTCCCTTGTTGCTTGCCCCTCAGCAGAAATTTTTGAGCCGTGGACAGTTAATGCTTGGGGTTGCAAAACCCATATGAACTAATCACAAAATGGGCTGAATAAACGATGTTCCCTTATACTGAATCATACCATTGGTCTATGAAGGTCAGTATTGTCTTCTCTGAATGGCAGAGGAGATACTGTAGCATTGAGCCAGGGTCCCTTCCCATAGGAACTGGGAGGCTGTACTGGAAAGTAGGGTTGCCAAGTCAAAAAAACTCACCGGCGGGAGGGGCTCAAAAAAACTCACCGGCGGGGGAGCCTCGCCGGGCTCCGGGAGCTGTCTCCGGATGCGCGCATGCGTGCGTCACCGGAAGTGACGCGCGACGTCAACCACATTGAGGGGGTGGCCCCGATGATCCAGGCCACGCCCCCAACGCTTCGGGGGCGGAGTTCCCCCCTGGGGCCCAATTCCGCGGCGGTGGAAATCGGGCCTCCAAGGCAAGGGTTTACCCGCCCCCACTTGGCAGCCCTACTGGAAAGGCAACAAATCACCTCTCCTTCTTCTGTCAGTGCAGCTTTGCTGATGGAACAGGTACGATGGATGATTTTGCATCCTTCCTGAGAGTTGTTGAATTTCCAGAAATGTTGAAATATTGGACTAAAAGCCAGCTGTCCCCCCCCCCTTCTCTTAATGGAAATTTGGGACAGGGGGTTATATCCATGCATAACTTAGAATATAAACATTCTGCTGTTTGCTAAATTATGAGATGTAAAAGTATGCACATTTTAGCTTTCTACACGCACAATTGCAAATATACCCAGTACTGGAGACAGTTGCCAACTGTTGTACCCTTACCACATGTATCTTAGTTTTTGCCTTTTAAAAGATAGTAAAAAAATAATACTTAAAAAACAGAAAACAAAAGTTCTGTTATAAACAAAATATATTGTATGGACAGAAACAGTCTTATATTCACAATGGGATAAATGATGTTTGAATGTTAAGCTAAAACTCTGAACAGTAATGCATTATCATTGTACATATTAGAGAATATTAATTGTAGTCAAAATACATCACGTTTAAACAATAACCTTGCCCTTGACAATATTGCATATGTATATACTGTAATATGTATATACTATACTAGGAGTAAGGCCCGTTGTGGGAAGTAATACAATGAGATCTAGAAGGAAGCTCCAGGTGAGTGTCCCGACTGTGGCTGGTGGGGCGGCAGAGGGAAGGGGAAAATAGAGGGAGGCAAGCCAAGTTTATTTCCTTCTGCTTAGCTGTAAGGCAGGGCTGCCTCAAGTCATTTTGCTGCCCCAGGTGGTAGCCTCATGGTAACACCCCTGACTTATGTTGATTTAGAGTTATGCAGCGGCAGCTAAGGTAGAAAAGCACCTCCTCCTATGCCATGTCTTCTGGGTTCCAAGAGTCTGGAAAGCGGTTCCATAGCCAGTTACAGGGTTGCCAACTCTGGGTTGGGAAATACCTGTAGATTTGAGGGGTACAGCCTGGGGAGGGCAGGGTTTGGGGTGGGGAGGGACCTCAGCAGGGTATAATGCCATAGAGTCCATTGCCCAAAGCAGCCATTTTCTCCAGGAGAATTGATCTTGGAGATCTCCAGGTGCTGCCTGGAGGCTGGCAATACTAAGGGGAGGGCCAGACCTGTAGATTTGAGGGGTAGAGCCTGGGGAGGGCAGAGTTTGGGGTGCGGAGGGACCTCAGCAGGGTATGATTCCATAGAGTCCACTGTCCGAAGCAACCATTGTAATAGTTGGGGAACTTTCTGTAGGGGAAATGATGTGCTGTGGCTGGGGAACACGGTGATTTCTGGGAGATCTCCAGGCCCCACAGGGAGCTTGGCAACTCCAGTAACCGTTTAAAGGAAGATTGGGATATGTATTTCGGCAACTCCAGTGACCATTTAAGGGAAAATTGGGATATGTATTTTACCCCAGGACACATTCAATGACTTGCAACAACAAACTGTTTAGAATGTCAGAGGCACAGGCCAATCAGGCCGCATGTGCAAATGACCTCTGTTTTCCGACTGACTATTGGGGGGAGAGGAAGAGCAAACTGTTTAGAATATTGGAGGGGAGACTCAGGCAACGCAGCCAGTGGATAGGGACAGCTTCTGAGTGACAAATTAGGGATCCAACTGATTTGGGAGCGTGTGGACTGTTCAGGAGAGTCGATGACCAAAACAGAATTATTATATAGAGAGATTAATTATATATAAGGAGAGATACATACTGTATATGTATACTGGTGCTGCATTGTCTTATATAAAGGTCTTTGTACTTCACATTTGGATTGAGTATATCCTTGCCTTAAAAAGCATTTCTGTCATCCCCAAAGAGAAAATATTTCGTGGTTGTTTTTTTGAGTGCTAACCAAGATTTCCAGGATTTTTTTTCTCCGTTGGAGAAAATAAAATGCAGGGGTGGGCAGGAAAGAGCTTTTTCCTGAATTTTCCCAAGACTTTCTTTACCCCTCCCTGTTCCTCAGCATGGCCTCCAAACCTGTGTGGTTGTTTGTCTCATGACCCCAGGAATCTACTTTCCTGGGGGCAAAAAGAACTGCTATGGGAAGAGATCAAGGCAAAGACCCACTTCAGTGCTTTTTTTCTGACAGTCACTAAATCCAAGGCTTGAAAATACCTCACGTTGACACTTCAGGTTTTAATGGAAGTGCCGTGCTTTAACACTGTAACCAGTGTTTTTAGCCTGTTGGAGACTGCTCCCTCCAACCAAGTGAGTGGGTGTATTCTTGTGAACTCATAATAAAATCACCTGCCATCTTGAGAGACGACCTGCTCTATGTAAAGAAAAAGGTTCATTGTAGCACTTTGTGTCTGTAAATATCAAAACACTGGAGAATAGCTATACTTGTTGCTTGGTAGCATTTACCATTTGACCCTTTCCGGTGCTATATGGGAATCAATTAGTCAGTGCTAAAAACTGGCACATATTGTAAGTGCTTATATATTCTGCAGTGCCAGTCTTGCGGTCCTGGGGTACTGTATCTTTAACTGTAGCACTAAATTTAAACCTTCAGTTTTCTGGCCTACAGTATATTCAGCTGGAGCAACTAATTTCTGATTTAACAAAAGACAGAAACTGACTCAGATGTTTAAACCTCAGGGATGCACATCCTGTTCTTTATTTTCTTGAGCAATTTCATAAGTGAGTTGCTGTATTATGCCAATAGTGAAATTAAAAATACTTGGCAAAAGCTTTGTAATCTAGCATTCCTGGGGAGGTGCTTGCCAGTTAACCAAATGTGCCAGATACTTAGGTATATTGCTTTGCTTTGGCCTCTACCAAGAGGAATCCACAGCAACCAAACCCTCTCCCATGGGGAATACCATGACAACAGTCCCCATGCCTGGAAGGACCCTTCCTATGCAATGGGCAGACAAGATGCCCAGTGGCCCTGGGAGCCCTCTAGCACAGCTGACTCCCAACAGCTCCCAACAGAGGCAGGTTGAGAGGAAAGGAGGCACCTGAAGATGATGTCATCTGGCAGCACCAGGCTGTCAGAAGCCCAGTAATTGCTGGAGGCATCAAGCTGGCTGGCTGGAGGGGTGGGGAGTGGGACACGCCTGTGCCTGAAGAAACAGGACTATGGTGGCTGTGGGTGGTGGGGAGATTGTCCTCTGGGTGAAGTGGGTTAACGGACGGTTCTGGATAACAAAGCTTTTACTACATTATATAAGTACGTCTGCTGACTCTGCTTCTTTAACAGCAGCTTGATCTGCAGAATCTAGCATGTGGTCATGCATGAAAAGCTTGGCCTGCTGTGCTTTTAAAGGGACAGGAGCTGGCCGTGCTTGCTTATTTCTTTCACAGTTGAATAATGTTATAGTTTTAAATGATCAAAAAGCTCAACAGCTTTTTTATGTTTTAGGGCAACTGCCATTTTGGCATACCTACCACAGGAACTTCTAGGTACTTCATGCTATGAATACTTTCATCAGGATGATATAGGACATCTGGCAGAATGTCATCGACAAGGTAACATTTCATAGAAAACAATTAATTTGAATAAAATAATAAATTGGGGGGGGGGGGGGTTCCAAAGGGGAATTTTGGTTGGGTTAAAATTTCATAAATAAAACCAGAGGGCATTGCAGGTCCACCGCCGGGCCCCTGATGTCAGGGTGTGTGGCATATGCTAATGAGTTATGCTAATGAGTTCCCCTAGCTCTTTTTCTACGAAATGACCCCTGTATAGACCGAATATGGAAAAACCCTAAATTAACATTTTAACTGTAAAAGCAGTCAATATTGTAAGAAATTTGCCACACTGTGAAGGTGTAGAAGTGAATTAACATGCAAATCTAGACAATAGTTAACATGACTATAAGGAGGCCACATGAATTTACTGACTTTTGTCTTACCCTCTTTCAGTTTTACAGACAAGAGAAAAAATTACTACGAATTGTTACAAGTTTAAAGTCAAAGATGGATCTTTTATTACACTGAGGAGTTGTTGGTTCAGTTTCATGAACCCGTGGACCAAAGAAGTAGAATACATTGTCTCAACTAACACAGTGGTTTCGTAAGTGTTGTTGTTTAACAGGTATACTTGGACCTTTATAATCATATGCCAGTTTTCTAGGGTGAAATTCCTCCCAAGTTGCACTCCCCCCCCCCCCAAACCCCCCCAATACATGAAGAAGTGAATGTACAGCTTTTTCCTTTTAGGACATTGTTATGGCACATTGGTAAACAATTATCGCCAAAGTATAGCCGCTTGCAATTTACAGTAAAGAAAAAGTACTGGGATGTCAAGAAATTTCCCAAATCTATTGATTTTGTCATTTTGGGTGCTTTTTCACCTCAGCCAGTGTAGTGCAATGTTCCCTCTAAACTGTAGAGTCTTGTGAGCAAAAATTCTACTTTGTGAACGACTGGCATTAAGGTTGTGAGTGAGCAATTTGGTTACTGCATAAATTAGTTTGCACTGGAGCCCTCCTTCTTGAGCTAGGACAAAAATGTGTGAGCCGGAGGCTAAAAAACTGTGAGCTAGCTCACACTAACTCAGCTTAGAGGGAACACTGGTGTAGTGTATTGAAGTAAAGAATAGGGATTTGGAAAGGAAAACTGGTCCAGAAAAGAAATGAAGTGATTATAGTTGTAATCAGGATGGCACAGAGGGCTGGAGAATATTTGCCTCACCACGGTGGAATATTATGCTGTGGGTAGAAGAATACCCCAGGGCAAAACACATGCACAGTTGGTAACGTTTGATGTTTTCCTGTAAAAGCTGACAGTTTATGTTGACTTTCGAATGGCTTTGGTTCCAAAAATAGTTTTTGTTGTTTCAAATTTAAAAATAAGAGCAATCTCTCCCTTATATATAATTGAATAAGACGTAGAGGAGAGAAAATGCACACCAACAGTGTTTTGACAGCTGAACTGTCTGTCAAAAGCTTCCCCGGCTTCCATTGGCCATGTCGCCTACGTCCCACCTCAGACGCAGCTTCATGCAGCGGAGAGAAAATGCACACCAAACGGTCTTTGGAAGCTTGCGCTGTCCGTCAGGACCTTCCCCAGCTGAAATTGGCCGTGTCGCCCAGCTGCCGCTCAAGGCTACTGCCCTGCCATGGGCTGGGAGGCGGGAGGCGAGCACTGTGTCTGAGGGCACGCTGGCAATGCGCCTCACGCCGCAGCCCGATTTCCCTCCCCCACCACTTCGCCAACCCGCCCAGGAAGCCGGACAGACAGAGGAGGCTTTCTTATGCCCCACCCACCCGCGCCGCTTCTCTTGCCCACCTGGGAAGCCAGATGGACGGGAGGATCTTCTGCGGCCCCTCCTGCCTCCCCCCTTCTCCCTTCCTTCCTTTCTCCCTCCCCCCC
>NW_015160235.1:426053-490340 GCF_001447785.1 Gekko japonicus
TCCTTCCTTCCTTCCTTCCTTCCTTCCTCTCTCTCTCTCTTCCTTTCTTTTCCCAGCTCTCTTTCCCCACCCACCCACTCACCCACCCTACCTGTCTAGGGACCCGTTGTCTCCGCCCACAACGGGCTTTGCTCCCTAGTAACTATATAAAGGAACAGAACAGATGTGAGGTATTCAGTTTTTACGGACTGGAAAGAATCTACTCAGACATTTCACCTCATTTTCAGGCTTTTAGTGTTGTGAAAAACACTGATTTCTGCCGCCCCAAATAAGTTGGTGGGTCATTGACTTCTTGGTAATACATTAGAATGTGTCTTGGGGTAGTAAATAAACCCCAAATACCATTTGTGTAAGTTTTTTTCACAGAGTTGAAATAAAGCACTATGTTTAAGCAACAAAACAAGGAATACTCTCCCAAGTTTGTAATAATAAAATTAATAAAAGTAACTTTTAAAAAAGATAGTATTCATCCATGTAAAAGTATAAAAATGCTTTTATCAGGAAAATCCTCACATTCTCATGTAGTCGGCAGTGAAGAACAAGACTGTCCTTATGCATAGCAGTTGTTCCATCAGCTGTTTCTATAAATGCAGAGGTATCACTTGGCTTACTGCACTGGGCTGTAAATATGGTGTTTGAAATATTAAAACGTGGACAAGTTTTTGGATTTTTCAAAAGAGGTCAGGGAAGGTACTTTTTGAGATACATTTTGTCAAATGAAGATAAGAATTGAGCCAAAAAGCCATCTTGTCCAAATGTCTGCATTAAAGTTGGATCCTCTGTATCCAAAACCCTTAAACAAATTAACTTGCTTAATCCAGACAACATGGACCACCATTGGAGAGCAGGATTCAAGAAGGATTCAACTTGGTGACAGATAGGGATCTTTTGCTTCACAGTTAGGGCTAGAGATGGCAATGACTTTTGTTGGTGCACCCCGCTTTGATAGTACTCCAATTAAATTGGACTTGGCCAATGGGACACATCCAGAGCTGACCAGGTATTAATCTAAATCTCAGGATCAGTTCAAGTCAGAAATGGGAAAGTAGAAGCATGACTGAATGACATTTGTACTTTTCCTGTTGTACTGTAACTTGTGGAGCAGGGCTCATGGATCTCAGCCCTGCCGAGATCTGAGTTGTGAACCTTGCCAAGGAAAAGACCTGTGAGTTCCACTATGCATATTATAACAGAAATGGCAAAGGATGCATTACTTACACATTACTTTCACTACCCTGCTTTTCTGTAATATTTGTTCTGATTCTAAAGGTTTTAATGTAAAATATGTAATTTCTTTGTGTCTTATTCACTGTAACCATTTCCATGGTGGTGGATCCAACCAACTTTTCCACTCAGTCTTGTCCAATTCTACTCCTTACTACAGCCTGTGTCACGTGGCATTTGTCCATATACGTCCCATGACCCCCAGTATAATCTTTGGTTGGTCCGTGGGGACCCTTATTCCCTTTTTTCAAAGCAGAAAAGATGGTTGGGTCCACCCCAGTGATATAAAAAGGGGAAGCATGCCTTCAATAAGTTTATTTAACTAGGCACATTCAGGTGGATGTTTCATTTGTCCGTCTGTTTCTTTGAACTGCCAGTACCAGTGTGCTTGATGGTGGAGATGCAACTTTTCCACAGCTTGCAGCTTCACCGCACAGCATGGACAGTGTACTCCAGGCCGGAGAAGGTAATGAGAACATTTTTATAAAATTATTTCTTTTGCACTATCTTCTTCTGCCAAGCTGATGTGCTTCAGTCAGTGAAGTCTTGGTACTTCTAGATGACATAAAAGAACTTCGTAAATTTCAAGAACATTTCACTCTGCATAGTGATCTCTGAACTAGTTCCTGCTCCAAAGAGTGCGTATGTAGCTGGGGTAGTATAGTGGCTAAAAGAGTGAGCTACAAGTCAAGAAATATTCGCCCTGCATTATGAATTCATCGGCATTACCTTAGGCAGATCACTTAGCTTCCCTTGTGCAACGTGAGAATAATATTAAATCAACCTTTGGGAATTTTTGAGGGTATATGAAATACTCTGAACACCGAAATGCAGTATATAAATTGTAATAATAATCTCTTCTGAAAAGAAAGTAGAGTTGGTTCGAAGTGGATGATATTGAGCACTATTTACTGAGATGCAATTTCAAGAACATTTCACTCTGCATAGTGATCTCTGAACTAGTTCCTGCTCCAAAGAGTGCGTATGTAGCTGGGGTAGTATAGTGGCTAAAACATTTCAAGAACATTTCACTCTGCAGGCGGCGGTCGGACTGGTTCCTGCTCCAAAGAGTGCATATGTAGCTGGGGTAGTATAGTGGCTAAAAGAGTGAGCTACAAGTCAAGAAATATTCGCCCTGCATTATGAATTCATCAGCATTACCTTAGGCAAATCACTCAGCTTCCCTCGTGCAACGTGAGAATAATATTAAATCAACCTTTGGGAATTTTTGAGGGTATATGAAATACTCTGAACACCGAAATGCAGTATATAAATTGTAATAATAATCTCTTCTGAAAAGAAAGTAGAGTTGGTTCGAAGTGGATGATATTGAGCACTATTTACTGAGATGCTCATGGCACGAATCACTTAGGCAGAGATTTATATACCCTATTTTACCTTTGCACAATGGATTCTCAAAACAGGAGTTGGTTGTTTTTTTGCTCTCTGATATGGATGTATATGTTACCAGTAGAATGTCCCTGTTTGCTTTGGCGGCAAAAAAGATAAGATTAAGCCTAGGATTCAGCGCAAGTTAGTGAAGGGATAATTTAATGTGATGTATACGGATTGTGTTTGTATTTATGTTTTGTTATGGCCAATGGCTAATACAATAAACTTGATGATGATGATGATTTAAAAAAAAAAAAGTAGAGTTGGCAAATCAACATTTCTTTATACTAGCATGAGGAAGTTGCACCAACTTTTCAGCTACCTTTTAAAATCTTTCCCCAAACTAAACTTGTCTAGTTCTAGTTCAGGCCTGCATTAGGTAAAGGTAAAGGTTTCCCTTGCTCGAAAGCCGGTCAAATCCGACTCTAGGGATGTGGTGCTCATCTCCGTTTCCAAGCTGAAGAGCCAGCGCTGTCCGAAGACTTCTCCGTGGCCATGTGGCCGGCATGACTAGACACCGAGGCGCACGGAACACTGTTACCTTCCCACCGAAGCAGTACCTATTTATCTACTTGCAGTTTCTTGCTTTCGAACTGCTAGGTTGGCAGGAGCTGGGGGCAGAGATGGGAGCTCACTCCGTCATGCGGCACTCGGGTCTCGAACCGCTGAACTACCGACCTTCCGGTCTGCAGTTCAGCGCCTTAACCTCTTGAGCCACCGCAGCTCTTCAGGCCTGCATTACTTCTTATTTATCTACTTATTTTATTTATAGTCTACACTGAGACTTTTGAGTAAGAGCAGTCGTCCTTTCTGCCTAGAGTGATCTGCTCTGATACTGAAGAAAGCCTTGTCCAACCGTGACTTTTCAGCTTTATGATGCAGAGTATGGAGTCTTGGACTTCTGTATATACAGAGGATATACTGTACCACTGAGCCAAAGGTGTTCTTGTAGAATCTGAAATCCTACATGGACAAAGACTGTAGTCACCGTAATTTACAACATCAACAGCCGTGAAACGGGGGAAGAATATTGGTCTGACCCACCATGGAAAAGGAATGTTATCCCATCGGGGCTGGGATAATACTTCAGTGACCCCCATTGTTGTTTGACAGTCCAGCTGACAAGCCATTCCACACCTCTCCCTAATAGAACGCCTGTAACTACTAACCAATTACTAAGCAGTTGGTTTGCTTGGTGAAAAATGCACTGTATAGTCTGGCATTTTTTGTCACTTTTCAAAAAGTGCCATCTTTCGGTATCAGCTTGATTGTATAGCAACAAAAAACAGAGTAGAAATCGAAAACATGAAGCGCCGTCCAGGGTTCAATTACATTTACCTTCCCTTATCAGGTACTTACAGCAGCCCAGATGGGCTTTTATTCTATAAAATCCCAATTACTAAGCAGTTGGTTTGCTGGGTGAAAAATTCACTGTATAGTCTGGCATTTTTTGTCACTTTTCAAAAAGTGCCATCTTTCGGTATCAGCTTGATTGTATAGCAACAAAAAACAGAGTAGAAATCGAAAACATGAAGCGCCGTCCAGGGTTCAATTTCATTTACCTTCCCTTATCAGGTACTTACAGCAGCCCAGATGGGCTGGCTTTTATTTGGTAACTATGGATTATCCCACTTGGGGCGTCCTACTTAGTATGTTATGAAACTGATCTCTTTTTTTTTACTTCAGGCTGATTGTAGATAATAAGCTGCAGGTACATGGAAACCTTGGCTAGCCTATGCTTATTTACGTAAAAGATCCTCCTATGATGAAACAAGCCCATGAGCCTTAATGCTTTAGAAGGCAGAGGCAGGAGCTCTGCATTGCCCATACTGGGGTTCATTGTAGCATCTTTCAGTGCTCTCTCCCCATTCCTATATGCAGCTGCTGAGGAGTAGGCTCACTTCTTCGTGATGCCTTTGATTCGGAGGTGCAGACAAAGGTGGCTGGACAAAGAAGAAGAGGAAGGGGAGGAGGAGGAGTTGGTTTTTATACCCTGCTCTACACTACCTGAGGAGCTGCGGTGGCTCAAGTGGTTAAGACGCTGAACTGCAGGCTGTGGAAGGTCAGTAGTTCAGCAGTTCGAGACCCAGGTGCCGCATGATGGAGTGAGCTCCCGTCTCTGGTTCCAGCTCCTGCCAACCTAGCAGTTCGAAAGCAAGAAACTGCAAGTAGATAAAAAGGTACCACTTCGGTGGGAAGGTAACAGCGTTCCGTGCGCCTTGGTGTTTAGTCATGCCGGCCACATGACCACAGAAACGTCTTTGGACAGCGCTGGCTCTTCGGCTTTGAAATGGAGATGAGCACCACAACCCTAGAGTCGGATTTGACTGGCTTTCGAGCAAGGGAACCTTTACCTACACTACCTGAAGGAGTGTCAGAGTGGCTTACAATCACCTTCTCTTCCTCTCCCCACAATAGACACCCTGTGAAGTAGGTGGGGCTGAGACAGCTCTGAGAGAACTGTTCTTCGGGGCGTGGCATCGGCACGCTATCGCATGGACGCCTAAATCTGACGCTCCGATTCCACCTCGCCCAAACACCCTTATAAATGACTTGAAATCACAATTTTAATAGAATCCCGCAGCGAATGTCGAACAAATTTGCAGTCCAGACTTTGTGGCGATTATATAGAGAACTGTTCTTGAGAGAACATCTATGAGAGAACCTGTGACTGACCCAAGGTCACCCAGCTGGCTGCATGTGGAGGAGTGGGGAATCAAACCCGGTTCTCTGGATTAGAGTCCACTGCTCTTAGCCACTACACCACACTGGTGGTGTAAAACATTTCTATCCTGCCTTTCCCACAAGTGGAAAGCTACAACTTGTAGTGAGGGGGTTTATCCCACGGTGGTGGAAAGGGCCATCAGGTCACAACTGACTGATGGTAATCCCATGGGGGTTTCCAAGGCAAGAGACCTCCAGAGATGGTTTGCCATTGTCTGCCTCCACATCACAACCTTGATATTCCTTGGAGGTCTCCCATCCAAATACTTACCAGGGCCAATGCTGCTTAGCTTCTGAGATCTGACGAGATCAGGTTAGCCTGGGCTGTCCAAGTTAGGGCGTTTATCCCGTTTGAACAAGCAAAGATACTATGTTATAGAACAGTATGTTCAAAGTGTCTCCAGGAAATCTCTGGGTTTCTCAGTGACAATCTCCGTAATGCTGATGTTTACCTGAAAGACAATATGTCCATATTCAATGTCTTTTCTACAAAATCATAATTGTATTCTCAGGTGATATAGAAAGGGGAGGACAGACTTTCTGGGAGCAACATAATTTTTGGGAGAGCCTTGGGAGGTACCAGTCACAAAATAGTGGCTTGTACAAAAAATACAGTATTTCTGAGCCTGTCTCAGTAGTGGGGGAACCTTTCCTTTGCTGTTTTCCCAAAGCAGTGCGCGTATACACACACACACCAATAGCAACTTGCCCTGTGAGGGAAAAATATAGTTGACTTTCTGTCTTTGCCGGAAGAGGCAATATCAGCTTTGAAGGCGGGGGAAGAGTCAATAGCAAGTTCTTTTCCTTTCCTTTAATCTGATTAAAGCTCCTTGACTAAAAGTCTTGAGCAGCCAAAAACCCTTCTGTTAAGTAGCATCATCTGAACACAGCACTAAACCAATGGAAAAATCTTGCAACAGCAAGGGTAAGGTTAGGGAATCTTTCAGGTAAAAGGAGTAAAGCAACTTGTCATGAAGATTCCAGCGGTCAACACCCTATCCCACAGTCTTCCACTGGAATCTTCCTGAACTTTGGTTAGAAAGGATTTTTCAGACCTTTTTGTATCAATTGGGGACTTGGGGACACTTGTGAAACAAGTTGTATTGAGACCGCACTATATTGCTGCAGTGTGTTGTCTTTACAGCACTATATTGCTGCAGTGTGTTGTCTTTACAGTTGTTATGTACTGGTTTCAATAATTTGAACTTACACGGTATTTGTTCTATTGGACTTTTTGTTCATCCTGGTCCCTTAGATTTATTGGTTGAATAGTAGCAAGCAGCTGGGCCTGCCAGTGGTTGCCACCCAGCCTAGCCCAATAAGTCCTCCCTCAAAGGCCAAAACAGGCCTTGAAAGGGCCCTGCACCCTCCCACTGCATTTTACTGACAGAAACCACACACCTCTGTGGATTTTCTTTGCGGTTTCATTGCTTTTACCAGATTGTAGAAAGATCTGTCTTGTGGGTTCATGTGTCTACTCACAGATATGGGACCATGTTGAAAATTAGATACTCAGACTGTTAATGTTTTCTATTTCGATCTCTTTCAGTATTTGTAACCCCCAGGGGTCATTTCGTAGAAAAGGAGGTGCAGGAGCTCATTAGCATAAACCATTAGCATAACTTGTTTGCATATGCCACACCCCCTGACATCACGGAAAATGTGTCAGACAGCAACACCCACCGCTCAGGCTCCAATGGGCTGTTTTGGATTGCTAGCTATTGGGGGAGAGGAACGCACAGATATGCCCTCACAGAGGAGGGAGAGCTTGTACCTTAAAGGGGGGGGGGCTCTGCAACTTACCTGGTTGGTTCATGCTTCATGTGGCCCAACTGAGGGCTGCTGGGAGCAGGGGGCAGGGCGTGCTGCATGTGCCCACCCCCCTGGGCTCCTTACTGCCGGAGCTCCGCTCCTGTGCGCTCCCGCAGGAAATGACCCCTGGTAACCCCATAAATGTATAGAAATTTTTAAATAGCTTAATAGTTAGCCATTATATAGCACTGGAATGTTCAGTGCATATCACATACAGTAAGACTGAGTGTTACAGTCACCTTGCAGATGGAAGGAAGTACTTGAGGCTGTGAGAACAGCCACATATTAGCCATTACTCCCGGTCTCAGGTTATTTCCGTCTTTCATTGTCTTCCTTTACAGTATTCTCCCTCTGTTTTTTTTTAAGGTGGCCCCAAGCGGGCCCTTCCACCAGTTCCTGGAATTCCAGGTGGAACAAGAGCTGGAGCTGGTAAGATTGGTAGGATGATTGCCGAAGAAATTATGGAGATTCACAGGTGAGGAAACTCCTCTGTTCTGCCAGTTATATATTTAAATAAATAGCAAGTCAAAACAGTCCTTTATTAATAAATTATGAAATATAAATATATTTATGTAACATGTATCACATTTGTGGTTATCTTTCTGGAACACCTTTTTTGGAAAATGTAGCTGTTCAGTAAATTTTCAGATTAAAGGAGTTGTTGTGATATTACTATAAACCATATGAGGAACTGAAGAGAGACTCATCCATCAGAGAAGAACAAGCTCATCTCTTTATAGCCTATCCATCCGTCCATCCAGAGCCAGAGTAACAAACTAATAAGGCAATAGCATTAGGGCCTTTTTCTCTTTCTTTCTTTTAGCCCCTTGGTGACCTAGGCCCAGTTCTTCACTTTCTCTCTCACGCTAAGCTATCTCACAGGGGAAAGGGAAATCCATGAATGTGGCCTGATCTTCTCAGAGGAATGTAACACTTTAATGTACTACATTTTAAAATAAGACAAATGTGGACAATCACGACCTGATCAAAGAACAAATGTAAAGAAAACAGTCGTGAGAGTCTGACCCACAAATCAGGCAGTCACCAAGACTTGCACAGAAAATGCTTTCTGTATATTATTGTCAACAAGCACTACAACACAATGAACAAATTCCTTCAAATCATAAGATTGTGTAAATAATACATCAACATCGTCTCCGGATTATATAACAACGTGTCAAAATTGGATCTTCCTCAGGAAATAGAGTAGTACAAAAGCTCTCCCGCTTCGGCGGGAGGGCGGGGTAGAAATCTAATAAATAAATAAAATAAAGTGCTTTACAAAAAATCGGGAAAGATAATACATTTAGATAGGATGCTGGATCTCAATAAGTATTCAGGCTCAAATATGCTGCTAAGCTTCTAATGGATCCCAGGCAGTTTTATTAGATACCCCCTCGCAGCTGCATGTGACTATCCTGTGGCTCATTTTGCCTGTGAAGCTCTGCCAGTCCTCAGAGAGGAGTTCCGGGACTAAACAGGTAGGCTGCTTGAGGAAGGGGAAGGCAGGAAAAGATAGGCCCTACCAACACCTTTCATAAACTCTTCTGATTTATTTATTTATTGATATATACCCCGCCCTCCCAACCGCTCAGGGCGGCTTACATATGGCAAAGCCAGAGTAAAATACAATAAAGCATATAATAAAATACATATTTAAAACACAATAAAACCATCCTATCATACGGGGCTGAGCCTATATTTAGTCTTCCAAGATGGGGACAACCACCTAAATTTGATGGTCTCCTGCTACGCTGTTCTACCAGGCCGGGCAGTCCCCCTTTAACAGGGCTGCTGATGGCACACTACCTCGTTGGTAGGATAGTGGCGGCGGCGGCTCCTACTCAAACGCCTGGCGGAAGAGCTCCGTCTTGCAGGCCCTGCGGAACTGCATAAGGATAATCATCACTGTGAAATCGCTCATGTTACTTTTGCTGCCTCCAGCCATGAAGTGAGAAAACCAAGGCTCCATAAACCAGAAAAGTCCAGCACAATTAGTTAAAAACACAAACAAAACCCAAAGCTCAATTGTGGTGATTCTGACCCTAGCCATCATATCTCCTACCGATGTCACTATGTTAGGGCTATCTTAGAAGCAACCGCTCTGGGTGAAAAATCTGATGCATGAACTCTCCCCCTTCAGGGCCCAAGCAAAATATAGTCTGTTTTCTTATACATAATTTTTAGTCTTTAGTCATGAGTTGCGAAGCCACAAGACCAATTGCATCGTTTTGTATGACCTTTCTAATCTGGGTGTTCTTGCTGTGCTAGGATAAGGGGTTCTTCCCCTTCAAGCTGTGGCTCTAGCCCACTGAACATGACCAGCACTCCCCCCCCTGACACTTCCTCACCAGGAGGGAAAAAGGTAAGATGGCAGCTCTGTGGCACCTTCAGCCTTCCCTTGCTTTTTCACCATAATCTACCGTTCAGCAGTTAAATGATTTCATCTAATTTACAGAACTGTTTGTTTTTATGTTATAATCTGCCTTTCTCATTGAGACTGAAGGTGGATTAAACAATATAAATCAGTACAATCAATAGAATAAGACATCTGATAAGCAAAGTGATAGGACTCAGATTACAGAAATCTGAAAACAAAGCATACATATTAGACACGATAGGTTAACAAGGCCAAAAAGCGGCCTCAGTTGCAGAGCTTTATGGATGACACTTCCAGGCTAGACGCATTCCAGTCTGGCTTTCGGCCAGGCCATGGGACAGAGATGGCACTGGTCGCCCTCACAGATTACCTCTAGAGGCATCTGGATCAAGGCGGCACGGCGGTACTGTTGTTGTTGGCCCTGTCGGCGGCTTTCGACATGGTCAACCATCAGTTACTGATCCACCACCTCATCGACACCGGGATCCCAGGGGCTTGCCTTGCAATGGCTCGTCTCCTTCCTCCAAGGTCAGGGACAGAGGGTGGCATTAGGGGAACAGATGTCCCAGAGGTACCCACTGGTTTGCGGGGTTCCTCAAGGGGCAGTGTTATCCCCGATGTTATTTAACATCTACATGCGCCCCCTTGCCCAGATTGCTCGGAGGCATAGGCTAGGCATACGCAGATGACACCCAGTTATATCTGTTGTTGGGCGGTCAGTCCGACTCTAACCCAGATGACCTGGAGTGGGCGCTTCAGGACTTGGCGGGCTGGCTTAGACTGAGCTGATTTAAATCCAGCGAAGACGGAGGTCCTGTGCCTGAGTCAGAGCAGGTTGGGGGTAGGGATCCCACTACCAACCTTCGATAGGGCGCCATTGGTGCCAGCGCCAAGGGTCAGGAGTTTGGGAGTGCTCCTGGATGCCACCTTAACAATGGAGGCCCAGGTAGCAGCCACTGCCAAGTCGGCCTTTTACCATCTACGGCTGATCAGGCAGTTGGTTCCCTTTCTCAAATGCACTGACCTGGCAACAGTGATCCCCGCTATCATCACCTTGAGACTAGACTACTGCAACACTCTCTACATGGGGCTGCCCTTGTCCCAAATCTGGAAGCTGCAGCTAGTGCAAAATGCGGCAGCCAGGCTGTTGATGGGTCTCTCCATATGAGATCATATCCAGCCTGTGCTGAAGGCACTGCATTGGCTGCCAGTAGCATACCGGATTCATTTCAAGGTGCTGGTTCTGACCTTCAAAGCCCTATATGGTCGGGGGCCTGCCTACCTGAGGGACCATCTTTCCCCATATGTGCCCCAGAGAGCACTGAGGTCAGGATCGCAAAATCGCCTGACTCTCCATGGCCCGAAAGATGCCAGACTGGCCATCACAAGAGCCAGGGCCTTTTCAGTGGCGGCTCCACACTGGTGGAATGAACTCCTGGAGGACATCAGTGCCCTGCAGGACTTTTTACAGTTCTGCAGGGCCTGTAAAACGGAGCTCTTCCACCAGGCCTTCGAATAGGAGCCACCACTGATGAATGAGACATCGGAAACTGAAAGTACTTACGGCCCTATGGTTCATCGTTGGATATTGCCTCTCTTCATCGGACCATGTATAGTAACCACCACTATCAGTATTATGAGCACTTTATGTAAATTGTTGTTTATGTGAATTTTATTGTATTTATTGGTTTATCGCATTTTACCTGTGTACGCCACCTTAAGCCAGTTTGCCCCGGCATATAAATTGAAAGTAATAAATAAACTACTTAGGTAGAAAACAATGTAGTGAGAGCATGATAATAACATATATGCCAAACAGATGGTATGTAAACTATACACAGTAGTGTAGCTGACAGCCCTGTTCCCTTTTTCTCAAAGCACCATCTTGAATAGTTGCTTTATAATATAGCCGTTATCTTAAAAAAAAACCCCAAAGGCCTCCTGAACAATTCTGTTTTACATAGTGTGTGGAATGACAGAAGTGTTGGGGTCTTCTGGACCTTCTCAGGCAGGCCATTCTACAAGGTGGGAGCCAGTGATGAGTCATGGTATCGTCAGACTGCTTGATGGCAAGAGATTAGGATAGATGTGCTGTGGGTAGCATAGGATGCAGCAGTTTGCAATTCTCTCTCAGGTATTAGGTATAGTTGCAGTTTTTCTCATAGAAAACAAAGATTTATACTTTTAAATACCATATAAAATACTTTTATATTTTATGCCATTGAATCAGTAAAAGTAGCTTAGGTTTGATAGGAAATAAATATTGCATATATTTCAGTTTCCCGAACATTTCTGTTTGTTTTCCCCCATGGTTGCAAAAAAAATTAAAAATCGGGTTTTTTAATATTTTTCATATGTGTGTGTGTGTGCGTGCACCTGGAAGTCATGGCGACCTCTGGTGACTGACCCCTACTGGGGGCCTGGAGGATATTCAGAGAGGTGGCTGAATAAAGCCTGCCCCCCTCCTCCAACCCCTGGTATTCCAGAGGGTTCTCCCATTCAAGTACCTGCCAGAGTCGACCCTCCTTAGCATCTGAGATTTGACTTGGGCGATCCAGGTCAGGGCTGTGGTTTCAAAATTTCCAGAAATGTTTCCTTCTCTGGGATGTGCTAAGTCCTTTTAATGAATTGGATGTACTAACAAATCTTCCCATGGAAATAATTGAGATGGCTAAATAGAGTATCCTGATCCTGCTTGCCTCCCTGGGTTACAAGCTTCTGAGAAGTTGGGGGATCAGTGGGCCACTCACTCTTTTATCCCTACTGCCACCATATGGACTAGCGCCCCCCCCCCACACACACACACACCTGGAACTCCCTCACAGTGGTCCAGCTCACGGAGAGTGGTGCGGTGCGTGCTTGCAGGTGTGTGGAGTAATTATCCGCCTGCTAACTCTGTCGCTTGGCTACGTGTTTGATGTCTGTGTGGGTGAGCAGTTTACGTAGAGTCTGAGATCTTTCCAAGGGGGAAAAAAAGATCTTCAATTAGAAAACATTTCTATATCTAAGAACACAAAGGCAATGGAGTACATAGCAAAAGAACAGCTACAGGTGTTACAGAAACTAGAAGGGGAGCCCAAAGCGAACACTAACTAGGCTTCTCTGGTCACTGATTTCACCTGGGCATTTCTCCCTGAGAAATGGCCATGGGGACAGCTGAGACGTATAAAAACAGAGGATGGTTTGTTGCAGACTGCAGTCAGCACTCCTTTTTTTTTAATGCATATATTTACTAGGTTTTCCATTATAGACAATAACTTATTCGCTTATAGGTAACATCATCATAGGTCGACATTCTGGTTCTGGTTGCAGTCAGCACTCCTGTCAGTTTCTGGGCCCCTCTGCCTTGGCAGTGAGTGAGTGAGTGGAATCTTTTAACCCTTGTTAGCAAAATTGCCTTATTCTATTAATAAATGTGGGGAATTATGATTGTTAAATGGCAATAGGCATTAATTATAGAACCGTAACCGTTGTAGGAGCTGCGGTGGCTCAAGTGGTTAAGACGCTGAACTGCAGGCTGTGGAAGGTCAGTAGTTCAGCGGTTCGAGACCCGAGTCTGCCGCATGACGGAGTGAGCTCCTGTCTCTAGTTCCAGCTCCTGCCAACCTAGCAGTTCGAAAGCAAGAAATTGCAAGTAGATAAATAGGGACCACTTCGGTGGGAAGGTAACAGCGTTCCGTGCGCCTTGGTGTTTAGTCATGCCGGCCACATGACCACGGAAACGTCTTCGGACAGCGCTGGCTCTTCGGCTTTGAAACGGAGATGAGCACCGCAACCCTAGAGTCGGATTCGACTGGCTTTCGAGCAAGGGAACCTTTACCTTTACCTTTTTAACCGTTGTATACCAGAGTTTGAGTTCCCAGTACCCAGGAATAGAGGCTGAGGCTAGATTACTAAAGCAGTGATTTCTTTACTGAAAGATTCTCAAACAAAAAATCAAGATTACACACACTCAGTACAGGACTAAGAATTAAGAGAGGAAAAATACAGAGACGTTTGCATTAGCAGGAAGTATTGCTGGTGGGTTGTACTGTACTTGTCCAGCGAGATGAGTTGATTCTGCAGCGAATAGGGAATAAAATAAGAATGGGGCTGTGTGTTGACCAGCAACACATGTGGAGAGCCCCCAAACCGTGCAAGGAATGGAACCAGCAAGATAGGGAGGTAAAAGCAAGAGAGCAAGCAAAGGCATGGGGCTCTTCTTTTATACCCGAAAATGTGACCTGAGGCAGGGCTGCTTTGGTCACCTGGTACCCGGGAAATACTAAGAAAACTTAAACTAAGTACGGGGCAGAAAAGGGAATAATGGTTGGGCAATTGCAAGTAATGGTTTGGCTGGGAGTGACACCTCTTGGGGAAAGGGGATAGATGAAGGAGAGAAGGAAGAGAACCAATCAGGTTGCAGGACTGGTACTTTGGATTAACAACCAGATGTTTGACAGCTGCATTATCTTGATGGGTAGCAGGAAGACTTGATGGCTCACTATTGTCGTCGGGCACATCCTTTTATCTTAGGCTGGAGAGGAATGCACGTTTCTCCTGGTGATGTTAATATGTGTGTGGGGGGGAAATACTTGAGTGATGGAGAAGGGAGTTTTTTCATGGTGTGTGTGCAAAAGGACATCTAGTCCTTTTGCAAAGCATGGCTTCCTTCAGTGATCTGCTGTGGTTTCTGCGTATATGGAGGTCAGGGCTGCCGGTCTGCATCCTAGCGCTGGTATGGTTGCAAAGCTGCAAGGGGAAGAGGCTTCTGTAGTCCAGGGATCCACATCTGGCTTGGCATGCTGCCTTAGGCACAAGGCTCCCCTTGGCCAAAGTACATTCCATAGTCCAGTATAAGGGCACTGCTCTTGGGCTACAGTTCTGTCCATTGCCCTGACACTCTCTTTTCACAGTTCAACAAAGCAGTCATATTTAAGAGTCTTTAATAATGCCATCTGAAGTGGCTGCATGACAACACCCTTTCATCCCTGAAATGGGAGCTGAGTCCCCACATTCCCACCAGCTGGCATCTAACCAGTGAGATTCATAAGAACATTCAGGGGGCTCTCCTGGCTTTGAGAGTCTCTCCAGTTAGGGAATCATAAGTAATCCATCTTTCTTCTTCTTGGCAGTATAGGAAATGGTCCCCCGTCACTATAAATGGGAGTGCTTAGCTTCTTGCAGATAGGCAGAGGATTTTTTGTTGCCTTGTTCCTATATGATCTGAGCCCACTGGGGGGTTGTAAAACCAGCTTTTGTGTGTTACTTCACAACAAAGAGAACATTTATTTTAAAGCCGCCATTGTATATAAAAGGATGGCAGAAACCTGCTCACAAGCTTATGGGATGTGCCGGTTTACCTAATGAACTTAAAATTGTATTGAACATGAGAAGCATTGTAGCTAATCATGCCAAAATCCCACAGCCCTAGTACTACAAGTAGCTCTTTCCTGTTCCTGTTACACCCACAATCTTTATGTCTGTCTTTTACAGGCATTCCTAAAACGTACACACCAAACCACATGGGAGTGTTCCTTAGGTGATAGTCCATGCTGTTGCAATCACAGGAAGACCACCACAAACATGTAGATTTGATCTCACCTCCAAGGTTAGGAAATAAGCACATAGGGTTTGATCCATGCCTTATTTTCCACCAGTGGAAGGACACTTCTAACAGTGGGGTTAGGTTATTTTTGCTTCAAGTTTCATTACACAAGCAGAAGTCTTGTGTCCAACATAAGGTCACCGCAAAAATTCAGTGTGTGCAGAGAACCTTTAGAGTATCATAGGATAACTGTTAAACATGTCTAAGATGACAGTATAATAGATAGCTGTAGTTATTAAGATAAGCATACTAATTTCGGGTTGTCAAATGGTGACTCATCTTCCCTTTCCTAAGATCATCAGCCTTCACTGGGGGAAAAAAACCTCCCTTGTGACAACTTGATCAACCTGTTAATAAGCCTGAATCACATTTAAAGAAAATTCTAGTTGAGTCACCTTGTTAATTTGAAATACATATGAGGCATTTTAATACCTGACAGTGGGAATCTGAGTAATTCTGCTGTAGTCTGTTTTCTGTATATTACTGGAAGCTGGGGGATACAAATGTTTTCAGTAATCACCAGCTAAGAGCTGAGAGGAACGCTCCCTCTTCCTTCTTTAAAAAAAACCAAGTGACAAAAATCACAGAATGCTATCATTGAATTGCACAAGCACATACCGATTTCAGAAGCAACTATGAAAAAGCAAAGACCTTGACTTCAAACCATTAAAAGTGATAGAATTCCAGGAAGGATTCCATAATTGTTGTAGATTTTCCAGGCTGTATGGCCGTGGTCTTCGCATTGTAGGACCTGACGTTTCACCAGCAGCTGTGACTGGCATCCTCAGAGGTATAACACAGAAAGATGGAGTACTCTCTGTGTCAAGGTCCTTGTTCTCAATTTCCCTTCTTTGGGAATATTCACTGTGATCTTGACACAGAGAATACGCCATCTTTCTGTGTTATACCTCTGAGGATGCCAGTCACAGCTGCTGGAGAAATGTCAGGTCCTACAATGCCAAGACCACGGTCATACCGCCCGGAAAATCTACAACTACTAATGAACTCCGGCCGTGAAAGCCTTTGACAACATATTCCATAATTGCATTACTTTATGGTTCTGTATGAAACACTTAAAAGGAGTTATATCATACTCTCTCCATCACAAGATATTTGAGGGCCTTCTATAGCTATAAATGGAAACAAAGATTGTAGGATAAAATAATGGAATAAACAGACAGAACTATCTCAAGCAGCAACATAGATAAAATATTATCATGAAAGCAGAGAAAAAGGCCAGTTACTATAACCAGGACATACATTTTAGGCTCTCTATACTTGATAGAGAGGACCTGCGGTAGCTCAAGTGGTTAAGACGCTGAACTGCAGGCTGTGGAAGGTTGGTAGTTCAGCAGTTCAAGACCCGGGTGCCACATGACGGAGTGAGCTCCCGTCTCTAGTTCCAACTCCTGCCAACCTAGCAGTTCGAAAGCAAGAAATTGCAAGTAGATAAATAGGTACCACTTCAGTGGGAAGGTAACAGCGTTCCGTGCGCCTTGGTGTTTAGTCATGCCGGCCACATGACCACGGAAACGTCTTCGGAAAGCGCTGGCTCTTGGGCTTTGAAACGGAGATGAGCACCGCAACCCTAGAGTCGGACTCGAATGGCTTTCGAGCAAGGGAACCATACTTGATAGAAGTTTTTGTCATGCTGCGTCTTGGCCATTATTCTACATTCAATGGTATCAGAATATTCCTAAATTATTGCTGTTGAAGCATATTAAACTTCATGCAACTTAAATCATCTGGAGAAAAGAAGGGAAATTGAGAACTTAGCACCTTTGGTGTTCTTGGAATGAGAATGTGGTGTGTTAAGTGTGAAATGTCTGTTGGAAAACAAACTATTGAGTTAAATGTTTGGCATCCACTGGAGAACTTTTGAAATTATTTCCCCAATCATGTAGATGCAAACATTTCCTCAGAGTGAGCTGTCTATGCATCTTGTTCAAAAACAGACCTACAAAACAGAATAATATTTCAGTCAGATGCACGGACAACAGGTACATTCCATATATAGACACCCACAGAAACTGTCCCAAAAGCCACCCCCTGAATTACATTACAACAAAACGGTTGGGCTCTATAATACAGCAATTATGTTTGATAACTAAATACTGTTTTCCTATGTTTCTTAGATTTTAAATGGTGGAACTCCAGACATTCCTCCAGCCAGCTTACTATCAGGACAGATTCAAGATAATCCAGGCTACCCGTATTCTGATAACTCCTCCATTCTTGGTAAGTAGGAGCATAGCAGACAGAGAGAAGACTACAGAGGATTACGATAAGGAGAATATAGAGTCCGTACATGTCAGCATTCACTCCTTATGACTTGGTTCAGTTTGGTGTAGTGGTTAAGTGCGCGGACTCTAATCTGGGAGAACCGGGTTTGATTCCCCACTCCTCCACTGGCACCTACTGATGTGACCTTGGGTCAGTCACAAGCTCTGGCACAGCTGTCCTTGAAAAAGAGCAGTTTGTGCCAGAGCTCTCTCAGCCCCACCCACCTCACAGGGTGTCTGTTGTGGGGAGGGGAAGGGAAAGGAGTTTGTAAGCTGCTCTGAGACTCCAAGTGAAGGGTGGGGTATAAATCCAATCTCTTCTTCTTTTACCTCACAGGGTGTCTGTTGTGGGGAGGGGAAGGGAAAGGAGTTTGTAAGCCCCTCTGAGACTCCCTTGGGTAGTGAAGGGCGGGGTATAAATCCAATCTCTTCTTCTTATTTTACCTCACAGGGTGTCTGTTGTGGGGAGGGGAAGGGAAAGGAGTTCGTAAGCCGCTCTGAGACTCCCTTGGGTAGTGAAGGGGCGGGGTATAAATCCAATCACTTCTTCTTCTTCATGCCATGGGAAGAGTGGCTTTGGAATTCTAAGTCTCTTTCTACATATAGGGTGTATTTGACAGTTTGAGAGAGTTCTAGGAACTTCAGTGGTCACTAACTTAGTCACTGTTGTAGGATACACATTCCATTTATTTACATTAGTCCCAACAGGACAAAGTTTGAGCCCAGGGGCATCTTTAAGACCAACGAAGTTTAATTCTGGGTATAAGCTTTCGTGTGCATGCACACTTCGTCACACAATGATGAAGTGTCTCGCACAGTGGCCAATCAGTTCCTCCGAATGGCCAACAACGGGGCATAGAGGCCAAGGCCTCCCGGATGTTGCCTCCTGGCTCTGGGATTCAGAGGCTTAGTGCCTCTGGATGTGGAGGTTCCTCTCAGTCACCATGGCTAGTAGCCAAAGTATTTCCTTTTGTCCGTCCTGAACCTACTGTCCATTAATTTCATTTGATGCCCTTGAGTTCTAGTATTTTGGGAGAGGGAGAAAAATTTCTCGTCAGCTCTCTCCACCCCATGCATAATTTTATAAACATCTATGATGTCCCCCCCCCCCAGTTGTCTCTTTTCTAAACTGAAAAGTCCCAGATTCTTCAGCCTTTTCTCATAGAGAAGATGCTCCAACCCTCTAATCATCTAGGATTGTACACAGTATTCCAAATGAGGCCACACCATAGATCTATACAGGGGCATTACAATATTGGCTGTTTTATTCTCAGTCCTTTTCCTAATAATCCCTAACAGAGTTTGCTTTTTTTCACAGCTGCAGCACACTGGGTTGACACTTTCATTGCGCTTTCCACTATGACCCCAAGATCTTTTTCCCTCTCTGACCCCATTAGCTTATAGTTGAAGTTGGGATTTTTGGTCCCAATATGCATTACCTTACACTTACCAACACTGAACTGGTATTTTTAAGCTGGTTACCAAATGGGGCCCAATTTCAGCTATCCGAAATAGCGAAGCCCTGAAAGTATTTGGGATATTCAGGGCCACCAGATAGCCAAAATTAAATGGCATTTAAAGGGATTGCAGTCCCTTTCAGAGCCTTCTAGGTGAACTCTCACTGCTTGAAGGTGTTTAAAGGGACTGTGGGCCCCTTAAAGGTTTGCCGTCAGTCTCTCACCACGGAGTTGTGTGGCTTGGAGAAGGCACATAAAGGGACCATGATCCCTTTAAATGCCTTTTCCCCCTTCTTTGGGGGCCCATAGAATTGGACCCACTGGTCCAATGTCTTTTAAACTTGGGGAGGGGGCTGAGAGACACCAGCAGCTATGCTGCAAAATTGGTGCCTCTACCTCAAAAACAGCCCCCCCCCCGAGCCCCAGATCAATTCTCCATTATAGCCCATGGGGACCATTGACTATAATGGTCCCCACAGGGTATAATGGAGCCCAAAAAATATCAGCTTTCCCAAGTATTTACTGAATCCAAATACCATATTGGTATTTGGGAATATCAGGAAATACCAATTTTGGGGGGTTCAATATACCTGAACCCAAAAAATACTGTTGTTGTTTTTTGCATATCCCTACTGCAGTCCTCACAGAGTAGGATTTGCCACTCCTGCTTCAGCCCACTGAAGTTTTATTCCTGAGGGATTAGTGAAATGTAGGGGACAATAGCGGGGGATCTGCAGGGGAAGACGGAGAACAATGGGAAATTGCTAGCCCCTCCCCCTTTCAAAAGTATACAGAATTAAGTTCCCTTTACATCTTTAGCCTTTCTGGTTTCTTTGCAGGGGAAAACTCTCATATAGGCATTGATATGATAGACAATGACCAAGGCTCCAGCAGCCCCAGCAACGATGAGGCAGCAATGGCGGTGATCATGAGTCTTCTGGAAGCTGATGCAGGTCTTGGGGGCCCTGTAGATTTTAGTGACTTACCTTGGCCCTTGTAAATACTACCCAGTAGCTTTGACATCTGGATATATCCAAGTGCATTATTGGTGGAGTTCTCCAATCTGTGAAGCTTGTTGAATTGCTTTGATGTTTTAATTTCATAAAAGCCATATCAAGAGAACAGTCAATCTTCGACGTGGTCGCTGTGCTTCACACCCATGGGATTCAGTGCGCATGCGCTGGATCGATCGGCATTGTAGCAAGCTCTAACGGATTTTCGGGGCCAGACCTCGGGCATGCACAGGAACCCCACCATGCATGCCCAGAGGGTTCGGTGCGGACATCCCGCCAGTTCCTTTCTTACCGCTGCGCTGGAAACACCTTCCTTTAGTCAGTCTGATCGGTACAAATTTTGCCTCATAGGCTCTTCGGATTTTTCCTCAGTTTTCTCTATGTTTTACTTCTAATCTTTGTTCGTTCTTTTAAAAAAAAGTTTTTCTTTTGGTTGAAGGGGAGTTTTCTTCATTTACCTCACTTTAGCCTTCGATCCCCCCCCACCTTGTTTTTCTTCTCCATTTTTACTTATTTTATGGAGAAGAAGTGGGGAATTTTCAATCGCTGTAAGGGTTGCGACAGTAAGCTCGCTCCACCTGACCGCCACACCCTTTGCATTTTTTGTTTGGGGGAGACGCACCGACCAGAGTCTTGTCGCCACTGTGCCAGGTTTTCTAACCAAACGAGAAAAAACCGAGCGGCATGCCTCAGAGTAGCGCTACTGGAGTCAGCGTTACATCCTCCCTCAGTAATGGATCTAGAAAAACTGCCGACATCGACGGCTCCGGCATCGAGGCCTTCCTCCGACATTGGCCAATCGACGTCGAAGCCTCCGGCATCGAAGGCACAGTCTTCCGCTTCCACTCCTATGAAGAAGAAGCTGAAGTCCAGTAAGGAGCACAAGTGCACCAAAAAGGGATCCTCTAAGTCCCAAAAGACGGCCAAGACGGGAAAGATAGCGGCGACTGCACTGGGTAATGCCCCGTGCCCCCCGCTCCAGTGGTAGTATCGGCATCGGAGGCCCATGCTGCTCCACCGATACCAACCATCCAACTCATAGACTCTCCTATACACCAACTCGATCGGGTCATGCTGGTAGAGCTGCGTCCTTTCTCCAATATCAAGAATGTTGAGCTCCTTAGTCGCCTCCCCGGCGCCGATTGCTCTCCGTCGTCGACATCAATGGTTTCCGAGGCCCATGCCGATATCGATGCAGGTCGGAATCGGCAGATCTCCAAGAGTACTCAGCATCACCCTCCACGTCTGTTTGCTGAGCCTGTCGATATTGGTGAGCGAGTTTATAGGGACCATGCACAAAGGCAGGATACTGCACGGTCTCCTGGACGCTCCCGCTGCAGAATTCGATCTCCACGAGTCTTCAACCTCCCACCGCCGCCTCTGTCATGGGATCACCGCCAACTGAGGTATCTCTATGGGGCTTATCCACCATCCATGCCGTGGTTGACTCCGGCGGGCTACTCTGATTGGGATCGTTACTCTGCCCACTCTGCCCACAGATCAAGGTCTCACCCCATAGGTCCAGACCCTCAGCATCTCTCTCTCGCCCTCCGAATCATCCGGACGAAGATCCTTCGCAGCATAGATTGGAACCATACCGTCCTCCCAGTCCCCATGTCCTACCACCAAAGAATATAACCAGCCAAGTTAAAGCCACTCCGGTTCAAGTGCCAGATCCAGACTCCACGGATTCTGTAGATGAGGATTCTGATATGGAGGCTTCAGAGGTCCATACCTCCCCTGACCACAAATCTCTTAACCAGGCAGTTGCAGATGACCAGCCCATATCTCCATCCAACAATCTCACTTCTTACGCAGACCTCATCAAATGAGTGGCCCATTCTCTTGGCCTCTCAGTCGTACAACAACCACCACAGGTTACAGACGCCATCTTCGATATTGTACAACTTGATACGTCAACTACCATAGCACTGCCCATGTCCACTGTCCTTCTACAGGCAGCGAAAACGCCATGGGATAAACCCTCATCAGCCCCAGTGTCAATAAGGCGCCTAGACCATATGTATAAAGTCCAGGATATGAATAAGAGCATAAAAGCTTCTCGTGCTCTAGGAGTCTCATCCTCCACGAGGCAGCAATATCGGCCTCATCCTTGGTCTAGGCCCTGGCAAAAACGCACTCCGAACTGTCAATCTCCTGACAGACAATGGAGGCCATGTACGTCTTCAGGTGGCCAAAAGCCTATCTTTCAAAAACCCAGGTTTGGATTGGGACAGCAGTCTTCGCACACTAAGCAGGCAAAGGTCCTCTAAGCAGGGTTTTTTACTTCCTTCCCTCCGAGTCACATCCAACCCGTCTAACCCCTTCTCCAAACTCGGCGTCACATCACCACAGACGAATGGGTACTGTCCATCCTAACCCAGGGCTATCGCATAGAATTCCATCAGAACCCCATTACCCCCGTCTTCACCTCCACACACCCCCTTCTTCGGCCCTCCTCGAAGAAGTGTCGGTCCTTCTACAGAAGGGAGCCATCGAGCAGGTGCCGCAACATCTAAGGGGCAAGGGATTCTACTCCCACTATTTCACCGTCCCAAAGCGGGATGGAGGCGTTCAACCAATCTTAGACCTATGGGCGCTAAACACCTTTGTCAAATACCACTGCTTCCGAATGGTGTCCCTGCAGCAGATTCTGCCACTTCTCCAGAGGAACGTCTGGATGGCCACTCTCGACCTCCAAGACGCATATTTCCACCTCACCATCCACCCCTCCCACCGCCAATACCTACGCTTCGCAATTGGTCAATTCCATTACCAATATATAGCCCTCTCAAGCGCACCAAGAGTCTTCATGAAGACAATGGTGGTGGTCGCTGCCTTCCTCCATCTCAAGGGTATCTCCATCTACCTGTACATCGACGATTGGCTCTTGGTGGCGAATTCCAGGGACGCTCTAGTCTCAAATCTCAATTTCGACCGGTCCAGAAAATACAGTATATCAGTGCACTCCTGGACTCCACTCCTGGACTCCACAGCTTGCAGAGCGTACTTGCCACAAAACAGGGCCGCGGACATCATGGATCTTGCCGCTGTCATGCGTACTCAACCATCGGTAACGGCTTTCCAAATACAGAGGCTCCTTGGTCTGATGGCTGCTACCACCTCCGTCTTGATCGTCGCCAGGCTGAAAATGCGTGTCCTACAACTTTGGTTCATTCACAATTTCAATCCAGAAAGAGACACACACACCACCCTTCTATTCCCACCTGTCAAACTACGGGACTCCATACTTTGGTGGACTGTCCCTTCCCACCTATTCCAGGGAACACCCTTCCATCCTCCATCACCCCAAATGACCCTCACTACAGACGCCTCCCTCTCAGGCTGGGGCATCCACATGATGGAACTTTGTGTCAGAGGCAAATCGGACACACAAAACCAACGTCGACACATAAATTTTCTGGCAATACAATTCGCCATCACCAGTTTCCTGCCCCTGATCAAGGGAAAATATACCACTGCCCTCAGCTATGTGAACAGGCAAGGGGGCACAGTCTCCCAACGTCTCTGCGACCTTGCCCTCTGTCTATGGCACTTCTGCATTGCCCACAACATCTTTTTAATTGCCACACACATCCCGGGGCATATGAATGTGCAGGCAGACCACCTGAGTCGGGCAGGACTCAGTCTGCACGAGTGGGAAACGAACCCAACTTACCTTCTCCCACTCTTCCGCAGGTGGGGAGTTCCCCAAGTAGATGTTTTTGCCACCAGAGCGAAGAAAAAGTGTCCTGTGTTTTGCAGCCGAGGTGGCAGGGACCCACAGTCTCTAGGGGACCGTCTCCTTTACCCGTGGTCCAGAGGATTTCTCTGCCACTACCCTTACTTCTGAATGGTATGCAAAATCATCAGCGACAGAGCGGACTGTGTTCCATAACCCCGTGGTGGCCGAGGCAACCATGGTTTTCAACCATCCTTGATCTGTCAGCGGGGGTCTACCACCAGTTTCCTCAGACACAGGACCTCCTGTTCCTCAGTCCCTTCTCCTATACCACGACGTGCCACGAATGAAGTTGACAGCCTGGAGAGTAGCATCAACAGCTTTTCCACCCGCGTAGCGAACGTTTTGCTAAACTCCAGAAAGTCCACTACACGCAAGTCGTATCATTACAAGTGGAAAAAATTCTGTTCCTCCTTGGGTGATGATGTCCCTCGAGCCACCTCTGCAGGTCTCGAGAAAGTTTTTAATTTCCTCCTGTCTCTCGCTGACTCAGGACTTTCATATTCCTCATTAAGGGTTTATTTGGCCGCACTTTCGGCCTACCATGTTCAAGTTGAGGGATGCACACTGTTCTCGCATCCACTTTCGAAACGTTTTTTGAAGGGACTGTTGCACCTCTACCCTCCCATAAAACTCCTGTCGTCCCCTGGGACCTTCTCCTGGTCCTTCACCAACTCACCAGGAAACCTTTTGAACCGATCGCAACTTGCGACCTAAAATTCCTGTCATGGAAAACGGCCTTTCTGGTTGCTGTCACTTCAGCACTGCAAGTTGGAGAAATACTGGCTTTCAGACATGACACTCCTTGTCTTTTTTGCCAAACGGTGTCCGCCTCGTACCTGACATCTCGTTCCTGCTAAAGGTAGTGTCAGAATTTCACCTACAGGCAGAGGTCTTCCTCCCGGATTTCTTCCCGGCTCCGACATCCCCAGAGGAGAGGCTATTACACACCTTGGACATGAAGCGTGCGCTCCTGTTCTACGTAAATAGAACCCATCCAACGAGACGTGACTCTCAACTTTTCGTGTCCTATGCGCCAGCAAGGCTGGGCACTCACATCACGGCTCAGCGCCTATCAAGATGGATTGCGAGTCTCATCCGCCTCTGCTACCTTATCTCTAAGCAGCCATTGCCTGGCTCTATCAGGGCTCATTCAACTCGAGCTGTTACAGCCTCAACTGCCTTCCTTCAGGGAGTTCCCCTAATAGACATTTGCAGAGCCGCTACGTGGGCTACGCCTAACACATTCATAAGGCACTACGCCCTAGACGTCCAAAAGAACTCTAGTGCCAACATGGGACGTCACATCTTATCCGCGGCTTCGCAGTAATGACCTGCCAGCACCCTCCTCCAGGTAGGCCACTGCTCGCTAATCTCCCATGGGTGTGAAAGCACAGACACCACGTCGAAGATAAACAGGTTGCTTACCTGTAACTGATGATCTTCGAGTGGTCATCTGTGCATTCACACCACCCGCCCTCCTTCCCCGCTGCTGTCAGCTTCTACATTTTTCATAGGGGTTGATTCGCGGCGGTTCGAAAGAACTGGCGGGATGTCAGCGACCTCCCCTCTGGGCATGCGTGGTGGGGTTCCTGCGCATGCCCAAGGTCTGGACGCGAAAATCCGTTAGAGCTTGCTACAATGCTGATTGATCCAGCGCATGCGCGCTGAATCCCATGGGTGTGAATGCAAAGATGACCACTCGAAGATCACCAGTTACAGGTAAGCAACGTGTTTTTCTTCTCCCATGTGTAATTTCTGACCAAGTGGAGATCAACCTGCGACAGTGTTCCCACATCACTGATTTGGTTAGCCTGTGTATAGCCTGCACTAAATGTATATTTTGAATTCTGTTCTTGCGTTGACTTTAAAAAAAAATCACTGTGCAAACCAAGCACTGACATCAGTGGTAGCTTTTTTATGCAAATGGTCATTTCAGCCGTATGGTGTGTTTTTACACTACAGAAGAGGTCCCACGTGGATAATGGATATTCTTATACTAATGTATCATAAAGCTGTTTCTTGTTAAGATCCTTTACTATAAATATTGTTGAAGTGTAATGTATTAGACGGTTGAATATTTTTAAAATAAAATATTTTCCCTTGTTCTAAATTCTGATTTATGAGTCAAAGCAAGTTTCTAAATGAAGTTTAAAAATGAGGTTAGAAATAGCAGCAATGCAAAAGAATCTGGACAAAAATCCATTCTGGGCAGTTAACCCAGTTGAAGTCATCATAACTACCTGTCAGACACAGCTGACAACTACAGCCATACAAGAATCTTCATGCAAGCTACTATACACCTCATACTATACACCATATAGTACTTCATGTAAGCTACTATACACCACATACACACACACACACAATTTTTAGTTAGTCCACAATTTGAAAGGATTTCTTACCTTGGGGCAACTATCATGAGGTTGCTGTTGCCGTAGTTCCCCCCGGTCCATCATACCTGGAAAGGGGATCAGTAAGTTGACTCCCCAATAACCCTGCCTTACAGTTGCATAGGAAAAGTACACACTCCTATGAGTTCTCTTCAAAACAAGATACATTCCACCGAGGAAAAAGGTTATCACATTCTGGCAAGATGACATGACCCGTTACTACTTTACAGACACAAGTAGAAAGGATACCTTTGGCCTGAGCTGGTACTAAGCAATGTTTGATTTTCCCATCAAGAAAACAGTTGCATATAAATGAAGCAGGCTCATATGAGACAACTAGTATGGCTTTCCTAGTTTACTAAGCAGATACTGAAATAGCTGCTATATAGCTGCAATATTCAGCATCAGGAGCTGTTAACCCAAGCTTACTTTGCAAATACAACAGCAACAATGCCCTGCAAAGTCTGGTAATATGAAATTCACAAGCCTTTTTACACAAGAGAACACAGTAGGCTTGGAAACTCCATCCTTCCTTCCAGAATGCTCAAATGATTGATGCCTGTTAAGCAAAATGTCGTAGGAGGAATGAATAGAGATGTGAAAGCCCGGGAAAAAAACGGAAAAATTCAGAAACAGGGTTTTTTTTCGTTTTTTTCCTGAAGCCTTTTTTGTTTTTTTCCGAATAATTGAAAAAAATAAAATAAATTGACTATGGAACGTTTTATTTTAACATGATGAATAAAATATTTTAATACAATATATATGGTATCAGATTGATCTAATTTATGTGCACTGAGGACAAGCAAGTCCTAGGTTACAAACTGAACTCTCTAATGCAAGAACAAGATGCATTTCTTCCTTTAGGAGGTGCTATTGTCAGAAGAAAATAAAAAGGTTTCAGTTTTGGTTTTGCATGTGGGCGGGTATAATTGTTTGGATACACTATATTTTTAATATGCTAGTTGTGATAATTTCATGCCAAGTAAAAATGTCCATAGACATATTTTATGTTCCTAAAGTAACAGAATGACTTTCAATCTAAAAAAGACAAAATAAATGCTAATGTAGCTTTTTCATTTTTTCCGAAAATTTCCATTTTTTTCCGAAAAGAACTGGGGGGGGGGGGGAAAAGAGGGGGGAAACGGGTTTTGTTTTTTTTCCAAGCTTCAAAATTTCCAGAAATTTTACATCTCTAGGAATGAAATCTGGCAAAATATAGGTATAGAAGCATGTAGAAATACAGAGGCTGAAAAGATCAGTAATAGACCATGAGGAACAAAGATTGACAAAGCTGGAGAGAAGTACAGGTTTACAAAACAGGACAGTGCAACATTACACATTATGCAACAGTATCCCACTGTAGTTCTGAGGGTTAATTCCTCCCCACCACCACTTGATTAGATTGCTTTCAGCCTATTCTCTCTTCTGCCACTAGGTGGCAAACATTTAATCTGAGAAGCCAGGATCAGTCTGACTCACTCCATCCTCATTCCGTTAATTCCTTGCAGAGGTTTTCCTCCAGACCACTTTGTAAAGGTAAACATTTCAAGTTAACAAGAGAGAGAACATTTAAAATGTCCCAAATTCATTCCTGCTTTATGGCCAATACAAGCGGGAAATGACAAGAAATAACCTATTTATCTTTCCTTGCTTATTACTGCACAACTAATGTTTGGAAGTCTCTACACAGTTACTACTATTTGCAACCCTATTTTTGTACATCTGGATTCTAGGAATTGGCAACCTGTGCCGGATTTACCTGTAAAGATACATTACAGATGCTTCTGTATAGAGATTACATATAACTGAAGACATTTGGATGTGTCAGCCTGTTAAGTACAGCTACAGAAAATGGGAACAACTGAATATGGTAAGAAATGTTTTGGAAGAGAAAATAGATCCCAAGAGTTTTATGCCTAAGGCAGTGGATCTCCAACTTATTGCAGCAAGAACCAGTATTCTGATACAAGGGCTCTGGAGCCTAAAGTAGGTCATGACTCTCAGGCATGTATCAGTGTTCAAACTGGTGAACTAGGAGTCTCTAAGCACCCTCCTCTCAGTTGTGGAAAAGGACACAGCAGAAGAGCTGGATGCATTCCCTCCTCCCCACCTTCAGCCTGCACTCTCATTTTCAGTGCCAGTGGTTTGGGCTTTGGAAACACTGGCAAAAGGGACTTACTCAGGTTCAAAACATAGATTTCAGGAAGACCGTATTCTGTTAAGACCAGAAAGAAAAAACAGCATTTGGAATAGTCAATTTTAGAGAAAAATCATTAAATAAAATTCCCACAGATAATATTAAAATAATGGAAATTTTTATTTGAATGAAAAACTTGAGTTTACAATCCGTTAATAAATGAAGAGTGAACAATTTGCATTTTCCTATTCCATGACACTTATGAAAAAAAACTCTGTAAATAAATATTTCTGTGAACAGATTTAAGGTAAGGCAAAATTTTCAGATAAAGCCCCTATCAGTTGTTCTTGACTCTTGAACAAGGTTCACATCATACATGAAAAAACCCTTTACTGGAAAATCCAAAAAAGGGTGGTTGAATTGCAGCCTCACAATCCATAAACCCCAAGTGGCAAGAATTAATTTTGTGCTCATCCATAAGAGAACAAGGTTAAGTAGACTCATCACTTCTATTCAGAACAAACTATTTACATTTAGCTGAACAGAAAGTCTGATAGAAGCACTCTGTTAGAGTCAACATTGTGCATGACTATAAAAATGGCTTTGAGAATTCTGTTTGCCCACCATTTATAAAGTGCCACTATCAGTTTTAAGTCTGCAGTTTGCCCACTGTGTGACAAAATACTGAATGAACAGTAGCCTCGGACTCTTCCCATTTCTGAGAGAGCCCTGGGATGAGGACAGTCCACCATACAAGTAACCAATACCACAAAACCTACCGGTAAACAAATGCAGGTATATAACCAAACCTCAGGATGTTACACTTGTACTCCTAAAAGCCATAATCTGATCCCGCTTTGGTCTTTTGTCAAGTCCATACTGCAATATCCTAATACATTTTATGTTCATTACACAATGGATAGAAGCTGGAATTGCAGTGCAGTATGAGCTCAATACAGCATCTTCATTTTTATAATAGCATGCTTTTGTTTAAATAAGCATCCGGATCAGAGTGGCAGGTTCTGTCCCTCGGGATCCACATCGCTGTTGCTGGGCTGAGGATGAATGGGCAGGATATCCAGCTCATCCACCTGGGGGGTGGGATGCATCACTACTAGCTGGTCCTGGGGGATGTCCGCTGCAGCTGCTGCTAGATTGGTAATAGATTTACTTTTCACACATTGGAAATCAACATGTCGACTTTTCCCTTCTTCCTTCTCCCATGACATCCGTATGAAAGGTCTTTGGACATAATTATAGATTACCTCTGGCCTCCCACCAGGCCGCTTCTTAACCTTTTCCTTATATGTGGGGTAACCTGAAATAGTAAAAGAAATAAGATTCCTTAAGGTGCTCTCAAGTGTTTTGCCAGAAGTCATCCAAGGGGGACTATATTAAGCAGCTAGCCAGCTGTCAAACTCGGGGCCTCGTTTGCCATGGGATCTTGTGTTCTGTCTTCATTTTCCTGTACCATTCTGTAACTGGGCTACTGGGGTGGCAGTTGGGGAGTGTGTGAATGTGTGAGTGGCAGCCTGCTTCACTTAGCACTGTCTAACTGTTTTCTTAAGGAGCCTCCCATATGGAAAGAATGTGAATGTCCTTGAAAGTCTCTACTAGCTGGCCATTGTAGATAATGGAACTATTGGATTTGCAGGTGGAGGGGAAAAAGAGCATGCACTAGTTTAGGCAGGATGTGTGTCTGGATTGATTGGATGGGTATTAAACAAGACAAGGCATGGGATGGAAAGATGAAGGAGATAAAAAAGAAATGGTCTACATACTTTCAATGGGTAAATAAGGGAGAAGCCAATACTGTTGTACTTGAAAAAATGAAAAAAAAATGTGCTCATGGTTAAAAATTAATTTGTAGTTATGTGATGGTCACCTGGTGGGGGGTGGGATATAAAAGGGGGGGAAATGTATTATAAGAGAATTGAGATTGTATTGTGATGTAATAATAATTTATGATGCATATAAAAACAAAAAAAATTTTTTAAATGGATTGATTGGATGGGTCACTGGGGTGTGTGTGTCTGAATCATGTATAATACCCCAGCTGGCGCCAAATTCGGCAGTTCTGACACAGGTGGTCTCTACTTGACACAGCTACATATCTCAATAGACAAATCTTTGAACAGAAGGGTGTTGTTGGGAGTGAGTTTGTGCAAGAGTCTGACAAGCATCTAGTTCCTTAGTAACTCTGCCTATGGCTGCACAGAAGAACTTCACTGTTTCAATTTCCACTAGCACACACCCACCCCTCACTGAGGTGACCACTAGCACTCTGTACCTACAAGCAGCATCTTGCCACATAGGATCAGAACCAGAACTGCAAAACCAGGGTTTGTTTCAAAAGCCCAAAGTAGAATGATCCAATGTAGAGTGATCCAATGGGCAAGAGAATTCTACTCTAATCCAAGTACTACTCACAGAAATCACCTTCTGGAGAGAGGTCCACACAAAGGATCATCCTTGTTGCTTCCAAATATTGTAATTTTAATGAAATGGGTGTTTCATGATCATTCTTAACATATATAAAACTTCCTGCAGTCTCTTCTGATGTTTGTTTCAGTTGTGTAGAGGAAGAATACAATTGGATCAAGAAGCAATTATAAAACCGTTACCTTCTATGCCTAGTCGAATCTTCTTAAGACCCCTTTCCTTCAGCACTGATTTGGCTACATCTCTGTTTTCGATGTACTTGAAAAATCTGTACAACTTTGTACTGTAAATAACTGGAAAAGAATACATCAATTGAATAAGTATACTATAGTTTTTAATCCTGTTTCCACAATAAACATTAATATTAACAAAACTTTCTGCACAAGAAATAAAATGCTTGCAATGTTGCTTACAAGCAAATTAGAAGAATCTCCTTTGTATGTATTCTCCTATGTCAAAAAATGACACTGTAATATAAATGATCGTTTGAACTGTGAAACGCTTTGCTATCACACTTTCTTTCAAGCAATCTCTCTTAGAGCCTTCATACTTTGTGCTAACTCGATAGAGCAAACCAAAGAGTGTTTTAATCAATGAGAAATTAATTGCACAGAAACTGGAACAAGTACTTGATGTCTCCCTTCTTCAGTACTTAAAAGCTTTCCAACTTGAACTATTGTCACTGTTGATTTTACTGAACCAACTGAAGTACTCTACAATTTAAATTACTCTTCTAAATCTGCTGATGGAATTTAGACAAAAAAACCCTGAATCAATGCCTTAAATACAAAAGTTAAAAGGGATCAAAGAAATTATGAAAGTATAAAAGCTTTAGCTCAAGATTTTCTATACTGAATAAGATCCTTAAACATGCAGCATCCACTCACAGAATTCATTTTATTTTCCGTTGTGGAGATAATTCAGGAGCATTTTTTAAATGAAAAAGAATCCAGTTGGTAGTAATATCATGGAAGGTACCCTGAATTCATTTTTAAGAGTACCAGTTGACTTACTTTGTGAATACTCCTCTCCCATCTGTGGAGGGTACTCTTCATCCCAATCAACCACATCATCATCTGTGAGAACCACAATATGACACTCTCTTTCTCCACTTTGAGCACTGGCTACCATCAAAGGGAGTATCATTTCTTCAAGATAAAATTCAAACTGTTTCCGAGCACCATCATTTGATAATTCATGCATAAGAGCACCTGGAATCAAAGACATTAAGTCTTATTACAGAAAGCTTGGGAAAGGAGGGAACATACTTGGAAGCATTTGTGTGGAAAGCATTTTGTGTGGAAGCCTAATAAGGTGATTGCTTTAAGTTGATTCATCCATTTCTTCAACTGAATATAGAGAAACAAGAACCAAGCTCAGTGTCAAGGCAAATACAGAAAATCACTTTGACAGGTTTTACTATTTTTTAAATTTATTTATCAAATGTATATCCTGCTCCCTCTCCCCTGAATGGGACTCAGGACAGTTAACAGCACATAAAACACACTTGATAAAAACACAACAAAGATACAATAAATAACATCTAAAAATATAAAATGATTAAAATCTATCCTGATTAAGATCTATCCACTGTCAAAGCAGGGTAAACTGCGTGGATGTTGAAGACACAGCTGAAGCATAATTTACCAGTCGTCTGGTGGATCACAATCACTCGAAGTCCACCCGAAAAAGAGTGGCATTGCATGCTCTGTGGAACCTAGGGAGGTGCCACAAGGCATGCACCTCTTCAGGTGCCGGTTCCACAGTACAGGGGCCACTACTAAGAAGGCCCTCGCACTTGTTGACACAAGGTGGAGAGTTCGTGAACCAGGGACCTTCAATAAACTGAGATGAAGATTGGAGAAGATGGGGAGGATCATGCCAGGAGAGGCAGTCTCGCAGGTATGAAGGTCCCAGGCCATTTAGGGCTTTACAGGTAAGTACCAACACTTTGAATTGGCACAGGAAACTACTTGGGAGCCAGTGCAGCTGTCACAGGGTAGCTGTTATATGCTCTGACCAGGATGCTCCTGTCAGCAGTCTGGCAGTTGTGTTCTGGACCACTTGCAATTTCTGAAGCGCCTTCAAAGGCAGCCCTGCATAGAGTGTGTCACAGTAGTCCAGTCTCGAGATGACCACTGCATGAATTACCATGGCAAGGTGCACCTCAAACAGATAGGGAGCCAATTGGCAGCCCGGCAAAGATGGTAAAATGCAATCTTTGCCACCAAGAACACGTTTGTCCATGGAGAGCAAAGAATCAAGCCACATCCCCAGACGCCTGACAGAGTCAACCGTACAAAGTCAGGTCCCGCAAAGGGTTGGTAGAAGGGGTCCAGGTTTCCTGAGCTACATGATTTCTGTCTTAGATGGATTTCGCTTCAACCCACTCTCACCTAGCCATTCCAGCATTACATCCAGGCAGCAGGCCAATTCTAGCTACCAGTCACACCTCAAATAAGAGGTAAAGCTGGTGTCACCTGCATATTGATGGCAGTGCACTCCAAACCTCCTGACAGAGGGCACGCATAGATGTTAAATAACATTGGGGAGCAGATTCAGGTGGGTAGCCATGTTGGTCTGAAGCAGCAGAACAGAGTTTGAGTCCAGTGGCACCTTTGAGACCAACAAAATTTAATTCAAGGTATAAGCTTTCATGTGCAAGCACACTTTTCAGATATCTGGAGAAGTGTGCTTGCATACGAAAGCTTTTACCTTGAATTAAACTTTGTTGGTCTTAAAGGTGCCATTGGACTCAAACACTGGGTAGTGACCTCTCTCTACCCACGATTACCATCTAAGACTGACCCTGGAGGAATTAGAAGCACGGGCTCCAGGCTGTACCCCTCACACCCAGGGAGACCAGGTGGCTGACTAGGACCAAATGGTCGACTGTGTCAAAGGCAGCTGACAATTCCAACAGGATCAGTAGCACCATCCCGCTTATATCTAAGGGTTTGTCTGTATTCCAACATACATGTTGCTCTAGGGAAAAAAGAAGCAATATGATTGCTGACATTTTTATTATTTTAAAAATCCAATGTGTATGTGTGGGCATGTTAAAAATTTACAAGGTACCTCACACAACATGAAAATTAAAGCTACACGAACCCATTACTGAAATTACTGGTAACGGCACGTTTTATAAAGCCTTCCAATGACTCTTCCAGAAATGCACATTACAACTGCTGAATGCAACACTTTAAACCCTGGTCTAAAAAGTACTGTATGTGGATTTATTTTAGTCACAGTAAAATATCTTAAATATTTAAACACATAAAATCAATTCATGCATTATACTTACTGAGGTCTCTACATTTGATAGTACTATAATCAAAAGAAATACAGAGATAGTCGCAAGCTTCTCTTAGTTCAGGAATTGATATTCCATCAGGACAACGTATCACCCCAGTCTTGTAGTAATCCTAAAAAGATTAAAGAATAGAAATGGTGTTAAGTTACAAAGGTAACAGTGGGAAAACCACCTCTATTCTGTATTGAAAGCATCAGTTCTCTAAATCCTAATATTTGTCTGCTGCTTTAAGACAGAACTAGAGGTCGAATCCTATGAACCATTTCTACCACAGTGAAGCCTTTTCTGCACTACAACATGCATCTCTCACCAAAGCAAGGCTCCCTGTACCAGCAGACGCCTTCACTGCAAGCAGGACGTAGTCATTGCATCCAACCCCATGTTACTACCACCCCTTCACACGGGACTGTCTTTAAAAACCATCCTGAAGTCTGAGCCAATTCAGGATGCAGCAGCCCTCTCCTGTCTGATGTCAGTTTAAAGAATCACATGGGACTACTGCCTGTGATGACTACACTGGATACCTGTTAGCTTCCAGGAGCAATGCAAAGAGTTGTTGTTAGCATATAAGGCCTAAATTGTTTCTGGCCTATGTATCTTTGGGGCTGCCTCTTCCCAGATGAGCTGTTTCTCCATCAATACGAGGATTTTAAGCCACTTAAAAATGTTGACTGAGTTTAAATTTAATTTTGCCAGCAAACAGCAACAGTCAACCTTTCCACACCCAGGACCCACCATTAAACCCTAGACTCTAACACAGGACTCTGTTTTAATGCCCCCCCCCCTTTATAATTAAAATTTTTATTAGGTTTTAACATATTATAAGACAGGAAAATATAAGGGCAGGAAGGGTACAGGGTATGGGAAAAGACATAAAGGGAAATTCCATCAAGTTTGTATGATAGCTGTTACAACTTTCCGGTCATAATTCTTTGTTTCTAGCTCTCTTTCTTTTATGTGATTACTAAAACTAGTGACGCTTAATCAAATCGCTAAAGTCTTCTCTTATGATTCCTGAAAAGAGTCAAATTCTATATAGTTCAAACTGGAGTTTCTCCAAACTTATATTATATATATATATTCATTTGTCTTGGTCTTCGAAGTTTCTTTCCACCCAGTCAGAAAATGGTGTCCAATTGTCTCTCACATTTTGTTTACTTATGCCTCCCCCCTTTTTAATGTGTGTGTCCCTCTTTCTTTTTCAGATTCTCTTCTTTGGTTCTCTCTGGCCATAAATACTACCATTTCACATTGCACATGCTTAAATTGTGGAACTCACTGCCACAGGATGTGATGATGGTCTCCAAAGGCTTTAAAAAGTGAGTGGATAAATTCATGAAGGATGGGGCAATCAATTGCTACTAGTCATGACTGCTACTAGCCATGATTGATGTCTATTCCCTCAAATACCGGAGGCCGTATGCCACTTTATATCAGTTGCTGGGGAGCACAGGCAGGAGGATGCTCTTGCAGTCATCCTGCTTGTGGGCTTCCTAGAGGCAGTTGGTCAGCCATCGTGTGAACAGAATCCTGGACTTGATGAGCCTTTGGCCTCATCCAGCACAGCTCTTTTTATGTTGAGATATTGATCTGGCAGGCATCTGTAATCAAGATGGGACTTCTTTGCTCAGTCCTACCCATACTTGCTCCTTCTGTGTAGATATAGTCTCACTCTTTCCTCCTTGTTACCCACTGCTTGTCTACTTCTCCTCTTATCTCTCCCCAAAAAAACCAGTAGTATCACAACATTTAGTCTGGCCTTCCAAAGGTTGGGCCTCAAGACATATGTAGTTTTAGCAGCCTAACTGGAGGCCACTGGCTTAGAGCAGTAATTTTCCAGCTCTTTTCAGAGAACCTGAATCAGAAAATCTGTAGTGACAAACAGGCTTCCTATAGGAATTTTGTTCACGCTTGCTGCTTTTCCTGTGCAAAGGGCAGCCATAAGAGCACTGGGTATGCTGTAGGACACATTCATGCAGGCCCACAGTGAGATCCCACAGGCCTGACCATTCACACCCCCTCACACACACTCATGAACCATGTACATTTCAGAATGCTTGTCGGGGGCTCTGCAATGGGCTTTATGGCAGCTAAGCTAATGTGAAAAATAAAAAAGGGTTTTCTGAACAGAAGAAGTTAGAAACCCACAGGCCTAGAGCCAATGCCCTCAGCACTGGGATATGGAGCAAAACACTTTGAAAGAAGTTATTTCAACTGTTCACGGTTTTACAAAAGGTGCATAAAAATAAGCTCTTACACAGGACCAAGACATATATTATAAGAATCAACCGAACAGATTTAAGAATAGATAAAATATTTTATAACCCTTGTCTTTCAATATCTAAGCCCTCTGATTACACAGCTGGAAACACAACTGCACTATAAAAGAGTTTCCTGTTACAGAAAAAGTCATTCAATTTATGTAACAATGAAACAGAGGGATGCCATCCACAACAAGGCATTGCCCTGCAGGAATCCTTATTCAGGCTCAATTATAAACCTACATAGACTCAGAAAATAACAGGAGCAACATTCAGGCATTCTTAAGAGTCCACAAAAAATTAAAAATCTCTTGTGTATTAAATTGTGAAAACAGCTGGAACTGCATGTAATGTTATCTCACCAGAATAGCACGAAACACAGTGGAGCCAATTCCTTCAGCCACTTCATACTCTCCTTTCTCATTGGGCCGTGTGAAATTATGCTCTCTTCCTGATCCAAACATCCTACATTAAAATAATAAGACAAGTTCTTGCAGATGAATTCTCCTAGGAAACAATTATTTTGATCTACTAAAAAGTCATGGATGGATTCATGCCTTCAGTTAAATAACAAGCATCTTGTACCCAACACACAGCAGCTTATTTCTTCCCTTCTTAGACTGATTTACGTTCCAAGCTTGCTGAGTATTTCCATAAATTTACCTTAAAAGCTGTCTTCTAGCGCAGCAAGAACAAAATCATGTATACCTTTTATTAGGACCTGCCAGCAAGCTTTCGAGCTCACCAGAACTTTTCATCAGGGTGAATGGTACAAATTTTTTAAAAATCAAAGGCAGAGAGCAGATATTTCAGGTTATGATTTTTAGACCCAGTCCTGCTATCATCCTGTGTAAAATGTTGAGCAGGCATGTAGATTTTAAAAGATGCTGGTGCCAGCTTGCACCCCTAGCCTTCAGGGTAGGGCGGGATATAAATCCAAAGATAAATTAAAAAAAATAGGTAGAACCAGCAAACAATGTAGCCCTCTTATTGAAAGCACAAGCAAAAGTCCAAATGTCTCACAAACACCAGGCGAGACAGGCATCTCTTGAAGACCAAGAGCTTAACGAAGCACTTAAAAGTTTTTATATTAACACCAGAGAGAAATTGCCAGACATACAAGGCAACTGCAGCCAAAATGGGTAGTTTCCCCTTATATTATTGGGAAACCACACAAGTACAGTCTTTTCTCAAGCTTGCTCTAGAGGAGCAGACAGCAGTAGCTACATGTGATATTCTATCTGGATCCAACCAAACACTACCCAAGAGTAAATCTGGCAATTCAGTGCAGAATCATACTACTATAGGTAATTTTACTCAAGTTGTCACTGGCACAAGCACACATTAAAATATAACTGGTGAGGAGAAACAGTCAAAGAAGTTATTTTTCCTCTGAATAAACTGAACCCAAGAAAGGCTTATCTAGGTTTTTAAGAACTGGCAACTAGTTGCAGATCATGAGAAATAACAACCATCTTAAAAGACTTAAATAGAGTTACATGTGTGAAGTCCACTGATATCAAGGGAACTCTGTTAAGGATCTGCACTAGAAGCGACTCTGGAAAATTGCACTGAAATGTTTGAGAGGATGAAAGCCTCACAGTACTATTTTCATAGCAAAGGGATGCTCATAAGCAGAACAGAAGGAAAACATATGAAAATGAAACACTGGTTCTTAGCAGTGATTCAGAGACCCCTCCGATTATGAAATCAAAACCATGCTGACCTGCCCAACATCGTATTTGGCTGTGCAGTAAACACAGAAGGATCTACAACAAATCGAGTGTTGTCCACTATCAGTGTTACTCTCTCCGAGGTCCTTATACTCCGAGCTCCATCTTTAGCACTTTCATACACAAAAACCATTTCTCCCGCATTCTTGCAACTCCCATCTGAGCTTGATTGGCTACTGTTTCTACTGCTGTTTCCAAGACTACAACTGGAACCATTTGGAGAGGTTTTCTGAGGACGAGGGCTGCTTGGCCGAGATGAGCTGTGATCTTTCTCACGCTCTGAAAAGAAAGAGACAACGTTTTACATGTATTATTAGGAACAAAATAGAGTGGGTGTCATTGCACTAAGCCAGATGGACCCAAGAATTTCTCAGTCCTAATGGGTTAGATATGGTGGCAAAAATGGCTAAATATGTGTCCCTGTGGGGAGGAGGAAATCATCCCTATATTGGCAGTGGAGGCTTGTGCTGGAATACTACAGTCTGATCAGTGGTAGATGTCTCTGTGTAGCACCTCTACAGACTACACACACAGACATCAGCAGACACTACTGCTGCCACAGCATGGAGATGAGGACCCATTATTTGACCTGGGTGATCTCTACTGTTGGTCAAAACCCACAGTTTCACTAGTTCAATCACCCCAGCACACAGAGCTGTTCTCCCTCTCTTGCTTGTGAATTGCTAAGTAACACTGTCTCAGTGAGAACATCTCAACGTACAACTTTTTAAGTAGCATGAAAAGTGCAGTCAGTTCGTTCAAAAAACATCAGCTCTAAGGACTTTTTAAAAAACTGTAGCTTAATCATTACATTCTCCAGAAGCAACAACAGAAGTATATTCATTTAAAAAAATGCTTAATAGCAATCCTTCTGCAAGGGGCATGTGCTATTTGAATTAATCTGTTACTATCCTCTGGTATAAAGTAACTGCCACAAGGGCATATAATGTTTTGGTGTGTGTGTGTGTTTCTTTAAATGTTTAGTGTGACTGCAGTAATGTAAGGAGAGTGATAGAGGGAGATAAGTGTGATGTGACTGGCTGATGACTGAGAGTGTGGGAGGAGAGAGGTCTCTGAGGTGATTCTGTGTTCTTGAAGAGACGAGTGTGGAGTTTTTGTGAGAGTCTGTATGACAGAGGAAGAAGTTGGAGTTTAGCCTGTGTGGCTGGCTATATGAGCAAGAAAGCTTAGCCTGTGTGGCTATATGAGCAAGAAAGTATAGCCTGTGTGGCTATGAGCAAGAAAGTTTAGCCTGTGTGGCTATGAGCAAGAAAGTTTAGACTGAGTGTCTAAGCCTGTCAGAGTTAAGTTTTGGTGTTTGAGAGACTGTGTGTGACGCCAAGCTTTGTCAGTTATATTTTCCTTCTTCAACATCAGTTCAAAAATACCCAGAAACTTATTTTGTTCTTTTATAAATAAATCATTATTTGTTTAAACTTATCCCAGCAATCAGTACAGTCCTTCCTCAGGGCCATATAGTCCTCTGAAGCGCCCAGACACTGGGTCATTCTACCAAAATAGAGATTTGGAAGTTTTAATTTCTGGTGGCAGCAAAAATCTACTAAGTTCAAGTACACAGAGTGTGTTTTAAAGGAGAAACAATCTCCCATTAAGCGAGGATGCCACAATTGCCATAGCATATGATGGGGGAAAGTGCTGAAAGGAAAGCAATGGCTACTGAGTTCATGTTGAACTATACTATGTGTTATGATTTTACATATGTGATCCAGCAGCACACACCTCCTCCTCTTCCATACAGAAATACATATAAGCCCAGGCATCTTCCATTACGCCACTAAAGTATTTTAGAGACTGATTTATCATTTATTTTACCAGCAAAAACTCCAATGGGTTGCTGTCCTGGAAGGCCAGCAAGGGGAAGCACAAGATCAGCGGTGCCAAGCATCACTTTGTGCTAGCACAGGCACAATGTGGTCATCAAGGATGGACACAGTGGTGCCTCCTTTCCTTCCAGCCAGCTCTTCTACTCTGCATCAGGTGAGGGGGTATGGGGGGCCTTTTCTAGGGCTATTTTGGCCCCATGTTAAAGCAAAGGGCCAGAACATAGTATTTTTCACTTGATGTAACTAAATTGCATAGACATTTTAACAGGGAAAGCCACAATTTTGTTGAAGGAAACTGGAAGGGATTTAAAAAGATCTAGTCCTAGAAACACAAGCCTAGTTGCCATTCAGAAGCCAAAAAAGAAAAAAAGGGGGGGGACCCTAGAATACAGCGCAAGAACATAAAAAAATAAGGAGCTTTTTTACACCGGTCTTTAAGCTTCTCTGGAAGAAGAAGACAACATTGGATTTATACCCCACCCTTCACTTGGGATTCTCAGAGCAGCTTACAAACTCCTTTGCCTTCCCCTCCCCACAACAGACACCCTGTGAGGTAGGTGGGGCTGAGAGCTCTTTCAAGAACTGCCCTTTCAAGGACAGCTCTTGTCAAAACTATGGCTTGCCCAAGGTCATCCAGCTGCTGTAAGTGGTAGAGTGGGGAATCAAACCCGGTTCTCCCAGATTAGAGTCCGCACACTTAACCACTAAACCAAACTTCTGATGGTTCTCACGAAACAAAGTGGAGCAGCATTTGTAATGCCACTCTGGCTAACAAAATATAGCACCATAAGCCTCATCTATGAAAAATTTAACATGTCCTAAACACATAAGGAATGTTTGTCTCATCTGAGCTTAACACATACTCATACACATGGGAAAACATTAGCAATGCTATTACTATTGAAAGGTACAAGGTCATATTTCCAAGATGAATTCCTTCATTACATACCTCCCTGATGTTGTCTTGTTGGTGAAGTGACATTTCTGATACACGGAGTAAGCTGAGACTCTAGTCTTTCATGTGATGAGTCACGTGATCGGTCACTTGACCTACGTCTGTCTCGTGACCTTTCATGCCCACCGCTAGCACCATGAAGACTCATCCTGTTGTAATCTCCTTTAGCAACACGAGGAGAAGTACTAGAGAGACAGACAAATTTTAGGTCAACTTCTGATCAATATTAAGCACCAAACTATACAGTAGCACATGAATCATTAATATTTTAGTCCAATTTTGCAAGATAAACATCTTTCCTAACTCAGTAATGTTCCAATATTAACTCCTGTGTCTGAATACCAGTTTAAAAAGAAACATACAGACTAAGAAAAAGTTTATCTTTAGTGCCAAGATTGTATTGCCACTATCTTTAAGACTTGCAATATCCATTTAAAGAAAATTCAGTAGAACTTCTGTATCTTATTGAGGCTCACTAACAGAGAGTTAATGTCTAGAAGAAGATGAAGTTTTCTCTACCTGAAGGTTAGTCTTTAAGGTGCTACTGGGCTCTTACTCTTTTCTACTGGAGGGTCTCGAAACAGCTTACAACCACATCCCCTTTCTCTCCCCACAACAGGCACCTTGTGGGGTAGGTGGGGCTGAGAGAACTGTGACTGAGCCAAGGTCACCCAGCTGGCTGCATGTGGAGGAGCAGGGAATCAAACCCGATTCTCCAAATTAGAGTCCACCGCTCTTAACCACCACACCACAGTGGCTCTCACTAACATTAAGAAACAAAACGTTTGTTATTAAAACATACCACCTTTGGTTCAGTTAGCTAAAGAAAATTTGAGAAATGTGAGACTTGGCTTTTAAAATTATCCCCTTCTCCAATACTTTTCTATATAGTTTGGCACTAAAATACTACAATACTATCCTAATGAAAACAAAAACAAGTTTAATCCAAAGTCAAAATGGAATCATTCAGTTTTTCAACCTATGTACAAATGAGGAGCTCACCAGCCTTTTCAAAGTGAAAAAGATGGTCCTTAAAACTGAAGTGTTCAAACATCCATGTACAAAAGTGCAGATGCAAAACTTCAAATCACTTTTAGCCAACCAGAGTAAAAGTAGAGCAGATAAAAGTTGGAGTCGCTTTGTCCAGCAAAACAAATGCACTATGAAAGGTAACAGTAAATGCCATGTTACCTTTGAAGTGCCTCAGCTTCTCCCATATACAACTACTGAAGAGCCCTCAAGACACACCGCCCCTTAGTTCCATTCTCAGGTGCAGCAATTGTGACCTCAGCAACAGACCCAACAATCCCTCCCAACCTTATTTGCATGCCTGGACATTATATACTGGGACCATCTCATCATAAGCAGGTGCTCTTCATATCTTAATATGCTGACCTGTAATTTGTTCCTTCCTCTTGCAAACATTTTTCCTTCCCAAAAGATTCATGGTAAGTCAACAATGCACACAATACTCCTCCAACCCAACACAACCACCACCCTCATTTCCAAATCAGTTATGGTAGTTCTCCAGTTCTAAGGTGCATGAAGGTTCTGAAGAGGTCTCAATCAACATGAGTCAGCACAATTCAGGGCCTAAAAAAGAAAGACCCCTCATATTAAGCTAATCCCATGAACTCCACATCCTGAACGTCAGTAAACTAGCTGGATACTATGAACTTAAAGCAGTTATGAAAAAGCTCTCTTCCTGTAACAAAGTAAATTGCTCAAGTATTGCTGTAGACTCTATTGTATGAATTTAAACACTGATCAAATCACGTTATCTATATAAATGTTTGTTACTTTGAGTGAAACATGCTTTGGAGATATTCACTGCTATGTTTAGGAATAGTTGTCTATAAACATAACTGACAGTTTTTCCAGCAAATGCAAGGGAAAGGGAAAAGACTAAGATACAGGTCCAACTCCCCCCCTCCTTTCAGTAAACTGAGTTGCTTGCTAACTCCTACTCATTCCTGTCTCCACAGATCCACTCTCTAATGCCTGAAACAGAAAAATGGATTTTGGGAGAAGGAATGGGAAAAAAACTTGTTACCCTAGTACCCTACAATCTTGTGACCATTGCAAGGCCAGTTGGGCTAGTGTTTGGCAGTTAGTCCCCATCTTGAAACTGGTGCCACCAGATGACTGGGTAAGCTGCGTGTCTCCTTAAAGTCCAGGCACCCTGCAAGGGAAGTAATTTGGCTATTTTGATTGATGGTGATTGCAAATGTGGCACTTTGTGAGCTGCGGAGAAAATACCACTGAGACAGGGTAATCAAGGAGCTTGAGTTAATCAATAAAGGTACAATCATTGCCTGTCTCAATCAGCACAGCCCCCACAGCTGAAGGGATGCCAGGCCACTGTTCTGGCTGATGGGTGGAGATGGTACCTGGCAACATGTGCCCCCAAACCCAGATGTGAACACAAGTTCTGGCAAAGTAAATGGAAGGTGACAATAAGGTGAGCAAAATGAGATTTTGAGGACTAGCTGGCCAAAAACATCAAGATAAAAAAATAAGCTTCTTTTAAGAGTGTGTGTGTGTGTGTGTGTGTGTGTGTGTGTGTGTGTGTCTGTTTGTCTGTCTGTCTGTCTCAGGAGCAGGATCTGGTTAATGAGGCAGTCGGACCCTTTGGTTATCAAAAGAATAAAAAGGTTGTTCAAGGAAGATGGGAAGATGGCAGAGAAACTGAATGAATTGTTGACATCTATTTTCATTGTGGAAAACATGGGGTACCCACCCATGCCAGAGACATGATGTCTAAAGAGCTGAGTCAAATTGAGGTGAAAAGAGATGAAATTCTAGGACTACTAAAATGTTATATTTTTATTTTTAGTTCAATGTCACCTTTCTAAATGAATAGCAAACAAAAGTTAAAACTTGTAAAACAAAAGCTTTTAACTCCCACCAAAAGTAAAACAGAAGTATCACAAATCAAAAAACAGCAAGAAAGTCAGCTCAAAACTTACTAGCTTGCTGTAAAATTAATCCAACAGGTTAAAAAAAGCATAAGACATATGTAGTATTATCAATGACCAGCTTTTTAAAGCTGTCTTGATTCTCGTGTGATAGTGTAACAAGTAATAAGAAAATATATTCAATTTACCATCACTGATAATTCTGTGTATTTCTTTTCAAACAATTTTAAAAGCAAGTCAGAAACCACTAAAAAGCCTTAAAAGGTTAGAAATCATGAAAAGTAAAATTCAAATTATTTTAATCTAATAACCAACATTTGTTTTACTGTACACATTTTCCAATTAATTGTAGCAGAAGCAGCTTGTTTAAAATAGGGCCACTTACATTTCTTACAAAACAAGTCAAAAGATAAAAGGAAGTGAAAGAGAAGGTGGCAGGGGAAGCATTCATAAAACAGCAGGAACACATCCTTGGATTGTGCTTTCTAGGCTGGGACAGGCCTAGTATAGGAGTGTTAAACCTATGGCCCGTGGGCCAGAACCAGCCTGCCCAGGCCTTTAATCTGGCCCAGGAGTGGGGCTATCTTCTCTCCCCCCTCCCCTGCCCATCCCCACTGTTCTGAACTTGAGCTGCCTTGGAGTATAAAGAGCAGAGGGTGGGGCTGCCTCTGAGAGCAAGAAGCAGAGGCGGGGCTGCCAAACTTCCCAGCCACTGCTCCAGGCCTTCATAGTCTTCCTCACAGGTAGGAGCTGGGGGGGTCTTTCTGCTGTGACCCTTGTGTGTCTTTTTTATTTTAAAACTTGCTTTGCAAAATCCCACTATTTCCCCACCTTTCCAATTTAGGGAGGCATGTTTTAAGGGCGGGGGGAGGTTTGGGACCAGTCAGGGTTAAATATAGAGTTCTGCAAACTCAAGGGACTCCAATTTTGCAGAGAAATATTAGTTTTAACATACATTCTAATGGGGAGCTCTAATGGAATAAGAGCAGAGCATGTGCTGAAGAGGACACCCAAAATTAGTATCTCAACCCACCCTGTAAAAAAAGAGAGAGAGAGAGAGACCCTGGAGAACCACTATCACTCTGAGTAGACCTGGAGGTTGGGGGGAGAGGCTTGCAATGCTCAGCCATTTCATGTTCCTCCCCTGGGTCCTAGGCTCAGACCATATATATTTGTAGTTTATATTTGGGGGGGGGGGGTTGGAACTAACCACAGTTAAAATATAGAGTTCAACAGACTCAACGAACTTCAGTTTTGTAGAGAAATATTACTTTTAACACACACACACACACACAATCCTAATGTGGGGCTTCAATGGAATAGCTGCTATAATATCTTTGTGTCTGTCTTTGTCCTAGTTAAAACGATGCATAGGTAGGGGTTAGTGGCATATTGACAACACCCAGCTCCAAAAATGCAATGATTTCAACAAGGGGCTTCACATAAAAGCTAGATAACATGGGTGAAAACACAAATCCAAGCTGACTGATTCAAAAACCAGTTACAATGCTCTGAACATGATTAGACAGAAAAGAGTAAAATCACTGTAGCACTCTCCCCTCAAAGCCCACTGCTCTTTCCAAGTACTCTTTTTAAAAAGGTCTACTACATGTACCTAAAACAAAACTGTTATATACATTTGCAAAGATAAGCCCTAATGCCATAAATTACCACCGGAGAGAATCCTTTAGAAATTATTTCCATGTGGCGGCTGTTCCAAGTGACAAGCTATTCATGGGTATCAACTTGCTACATCGAATGAGCATTGCTCGTCTCCATATTGTAGCAAACCAACAGGCCGCAATGTAGTATTAAAATGATGATAAATAGCATGGTCATAATGGAACCAATTAGTGACCAACTACACATAAACATCTCAATGTTCCTAAAACAGCCAGCATACAATCAACTCTTCAAGGTCTCTTCATGACACAGTGACCCATGGTTGGTCTAAGTTTTAAACTAATCAGAAGTTTGGAAGCCCCAGCTTCCTATCAGTTATATTTATATAGAAATATATTTAATTTCCCAGTATGTTAAACTATTACTACCACACTTTTCACTTTGAAATAATAATTAAGGCACCTATTATATGAGTGAAGATGTTAAAAGTATTAAATACAATTCTACAAACAAACAATAATAATTTACCAGCCAGATAAAACGGGCAAAAAACCCCAGAATCTGCCAAAATGGCAGAAGCAAAATCCTTTTATTTTTTTTCCAATATTGCCAGGAAAGACATTTAGTGACTGCGAAGCACTGAAAACCCTCTTATCAATTCAAATGCCAGGAACTATATTGACACAACTTTTAAAATATTAGATCACTTAAAAATTCAATATAGCCCATTTATTTTCCTGATGAAGGATAAATTACTGTTGCACCTGTAAAGCTTTATAAACATTTCAAATGATGAAAGAATATTCTCCTTTATGATAAGAAAGCTAGTAGTTAACTAAAACAGGTCTACTTTTGAGAAAATGCATTCTTGCTGATTTCTGACTTTCTATTCCTGGCAAATTAATCTACAGAAATACACATTAAAGCCTAAACGATAACTGTGCTTATATTATAGCCACTTATTTTAGACACAAAATTACACATGCACACACATATGCTCTTTGTCAGATAGTCCAACTGATCAGGCTACACAAAGGACAGCTGTATTTTTGCCCCACTAAATGCTACCCAGATTAAAAGATTATTAATGGTTACGCACCTGCTTTTTGTGTAGAGCAGGGAATAAACGCAAAAACATGGGGAAAATAAAGTACAAAGGAAATCTGCTCCTTTCCTGGAGGCAGGTTCGGAAGCCAGCTCAGCATCCTCTGGCATTACTTGCTAAGTTCAGCATATTTGCTATTTTCATCCTTCTCTCAGTACTCCATTGCACCATTAGCCAGCTTCCCTTCCTAGCATCGTTTCCCACAGCTATTCACTCCATTAAATGCAGGGAGACGCAAGCCCCCTAGACATTAATTCAATTCATTTTTTTCACAGCCACTGATTCAGCCATGCATAGTGCCGTACTGACGTCTGACCTCCCAGCCTCTTGTATGCTGAATTCATGCTTGCCATTTCCTCATCTCTCAGCAGCTATTGGCTAACACAGTTGATGGACAGTATAAGGAATGCATAAGAGGAGAGCTACTTGGTATATTGCCAAGTGCCATCTGCGAAGCTATTTCTAGTACTGCCAGCTTGTCAGGTTTCAATAAACTAACACAGCATCTGAAAAGGGTTTCTTCTGTCACATATCTTCCTTGCCTAATTTTATGGCCATTCAAGGCAGTATAGGTTACCCATGTCTTCATTTGGCTTCCTGTGGACTGCCTGCCAGGTATTCACATCTAAACACCTTTAATAAATTACCAAGTCATTGCCATTTAAAACAAAAGAGAAATACAGTCAGCTGTAACAACTGCATGTGCAAACAAGAAGAGGCAACTATATGTATTCTAAGCATAACAATTCCAGTGTTTCTGTTACCACGATCTAGGTCACTGATCATAGAAGAGAGGGGGGGAAACTTAACACTTAGTTATTCCTGAACTACTTCCAGCACCTACATAACAGTATATGAAAGCCTGTCCTCACAGTAAGAGATTTTAGTCTGAGATGGCTACATAAGTCAGTATATTTTGTTTATATTTTGAACACAGACAACCAAAAAAGATCTATACAGTGTACAACTTCAGCAAATAGCCTATACAGTCCCTTATCATTAAAGTATGATTCATAAAGGCAAGAGTATCTTAAATGTGTTAAAAAGGGCAAGACTAAAAGTAGAAGGCATATCTCCTACCTAAAAGAATGAAAGAAAAGGGAACCATGGAGATAAGGTATCAGATCCAAGAGCATCTTTTTCCTAAACTTAAAGCATTTCTTAACTGTTTGCTCATTACCCAGATAACAAATATTCTCCACCTCCCATATTCAGCTTTTGTACTCTGTTAGTCTGCCTGCTTCATACAGGAATTCTGATATATTTGCAAGTCACACTTTAATAAAGAATCTCCTGTGCAAACCAATTTTGTGAAAAGTCACAGACAAAACATGTTACAATTACAGACATCCTGCAGCTGAGTTTAGTACTCTGATAAAAACAGAAGTTCATTTTATATGCAAATTCCAAAGATCTGTTTTAACATCTGCCTTCTGTATCAAATACCACTTCATACAAATTAAATTATGCACCAAGAAGACAGGAACATACAATAGTCTTATCTTTATGTTCAACGATAATAATCAATAAACTATTGTAATTGTTTATACATCTTCAGAATCCAAAGTCACATGGAAGCTACTTTATACAGAATCAGACCACTGGTCCATCAAGGTCCTGATGGTCCTCGCGGGGAGAGCGGGGTAAAAATGCTTAAAATAATAAAAAATAAATAAATAAATCAAGGTCAGTACTGTATACTCAAACTGGCAGTGACTCTCCAGGGTCTCAGTCTTTCACATCACCTCCTAACTGATCTTCGGATTGAACCTGGAATCTTCTACATGCAAAGCAGATACTTTACTGCAGAGCCATGGCCCTTGCCTGAAGTCAATGCCAGCAACATTTCCAGCACTACCAATAGCTACAGAAATGTGCATAGATACAGTCACACTACTGCACACACCATGACATATAGAGCAAAATAGGATATGTATTGGAATCTGAAAAATATGAGCTCCAATTTGAATGAAATTGTTCCCCCGCAGGTGCAGAAATGAGCCAGAACACTTGTGGCTCTGACAAGAGGGAGAGGCCTCCATGAAAAACATGAGACTCATTTAGCACAGTTGCATTTCTCCTTAGACTTCCTCCTCCTCTTCCGCATATCTATGACTGCTACAAGCACAAAAACTGCTGCCTTCCCACAGATATGTGAATTCAAGCAACTTTAACAAAACATTAAAAGTTCTGTGCCTTCGATCTGTATGTCTTTCCATATTTAAAATCCATCAGTAGCTTTCTATGTTCTCTACCAAAGTATTTAAGCAAAATTCTTCAAATTAAGTTTTAACAGTAAACTAACTTCCTGTGTAAGATCTTATTAAAGTAATCCAGCTTTACTCACATTTATCTAGTTTGTATGACTTTTACAAAGGAGTTTGAAAAATTAAATAATTTTATGCACAGTTAAACCTTTTGGACTGAAATCTTTTAATAAGCAAACAGACTCACTGGACACTTTTCAGACTCTTCAGAATGGCCCCGCAGAGACATAAGAATAGCAAAGTAACACTGTTAGGAGACCAGGAACCTTTCTCAGCTTGCATTCTCCCTCCACCTACCTTCTCAAGCAAATTCCCCTTCTCCATTCCCAGCTCAGTACCAGGCACAGGGCAGCACTGTACATGCAGCACTGCTAGCCATGGTTAGCTAGAGGCTAATTTACAATTCAAAATAGACAATTTTATACCATACCTAATGGTGAAAGGAGAGAATCTGCATGGGTGAAGAGGAAATATGCAAGCTTGAAGCAATCATTCTAGTATCTTAAGTTCAGTAGGAACTCTGTTTAGCCACTATAAGAGGTACTAAGTTTCCCACATAATTGTAGATCAGGAGCCCACTGAGCTGTCTGACAACATGCATTATACACAGGCTGTAACTAGACATGGAGACTGCAAATCTTTCAGCATCCTTTAAGGTCAATTACAGACACATCATGAGCGAGAATTTAACACTTCAACCTGCTCACAATTTTGCAGATTCATGTGGAGAACAGGGATTAGTAAAACCATGTAGCAGTAAATTCCTCTCACCCCTACTTGCATATTCATGATTCAAACAGGGGTCCTGTACAGCTGTAATATAACTTATATATGCTATGAAGATCCAATCATGGATCTCCCAGCCTGTCATTTGCTTTGAGCACAGATACCAAATTTTTAGCTTTCTGCTTACCTGTTAAAGTATGCCTGAAGACAAATTCAGAAATAAAACCAAAGTTTAACAAGCGTCAATTCTGCATCTGACATAGTACAGTACAATTCAACGGTTTTGGCAATGACTAAAATATAATGATGACTGACAAATGTATTTAATGTTTTCTTTAAACCTTACAAGTACTGAAGCCCTTCAAAAATCTGATCTCCCTAATTCCTTAGGCTCAGGGCAAATAATAATTTGACTGTGTTTAAAATGTTAACACAATACCAAAAAAACCTGGGTGATCCCAGATAACAATACCTATCCCCAGCAGCTAAAAGCATGCTTAAATCAAGCTTTACACCACTTCTGGTCTCAGAAATTAGTGGATTCTTCCAGAAAGAACTGGAGAGCAGTCTCCACCATAAATTTTATTCTTACTTTAATACACAATGAGCATGATTGAAAGGCCATTCCCAGCTGGCCTTGGCCATCTAGATGAAATGCAAACAAAGTGGTTTCTACAATATGCTGGGCTCAACCTGTTTAGAAGCTTATGCTAATGGTTTACTTGGAATACTAAAGTAACAAGGTTACAGTGCTCAGGATAAGCAGGACAATATAAATTCTATTCTCAGACTTATCATTAAGGTGATACTGGATAAATCAGTTACATTCTATCCCTTTTCCAACTCTGCAACAGGGATGTTAAGCAGGGAGGCTCATTTTGAAGCGCAATGAAATTCTTGGCCCAAAGATATTACATGCCAAGATGCTGGAGGCGATCGAAACATGGGATTACATTATTTAGCACCTTTTACAAGCACAATGTGCTATAAAGCATTAATTTCTGTCATCAAATGCCTTCAAGTATGAATGTGTACAGTTTAATAACAGCAAAGTCATGTTAAAAGAAGAAATGTGTCCAAACAAATTTGTCAGGCATCCAACAATCCAAGGAGAATGAAAAGTGTTTTAAAAACTAATTATATGTATGACAGAAATTTTAGGCACAGAATTTAGATGCCACAAGGAATATGTTCCATTTACACTCATTCTATCAAGCCAAACAGAAGCTGCTTTATTATACTGAAGTAATCAAAGTCAGCTAAATTTTAAATTTCATGCTTTCTAGTGACTTGTAGTGAAACAATATGCAGAGTTAAACCACTTCTAAACTCACTGAACTCAAGGGGCTTAGAAGGGCTTCACTCCATTTAGGACTGCACTCTAAGCTTAGCAAACAGGAACTGAAATTTACAAATCCAACAACAGTATCTAAAGAAAGATACGCAATTCAGGATATTTCCCAATTCCCATTACTTTAAGAGGATATCATCTGTTTTCAGAACAGAACTATCCACAATACAATACTTTCAGAATGCAATTTACTGAAAGCTTTGAGATGCTATACATTGTATGCGCTACCTACCTTGAATGCTTATAAAGTTTACGGGGTCTATTATGGAATTTTCGATCACAATTCTCTGGATCACTGGAGTTACTGTCATAAGGATGAGGCTGTCCTGCCATTCCACTCCAAGCTTCCTCACACTATTGCTCTGAAAAGCATACAGCCAGCACTCATAACCTACATTAAAAGAGCAGTGTTGACCTTTAAGCATGCCATGTAAAACAAACAGATGCAATATTAGAAGTGCCCTTTAATTTCTTCCCCACAAACACAGCTGATATCAGCAGTCCAGAAATACAACAGAATTCATACGTAATGATGGTGAAAACATTTCTTTTCACTGCTGGATGTCTGTTTTAGTTACAAATGTTAACTGATACTAGTTACAAATACTGACTGATGCACACCAATGGAAGTATCTCTAGTTACCTATAAGAATAATCGGAAGGTTTCAAGTGTAATTCTTAAGCAATCGGGTAACATACAAACTCTTTAATACAGCATGACAGCAGTATCTTTTTTTTTCCTGGTGGGCAGAATGAATGTAAAGGGAAAAGGACCCAGATAAGGCGCAACCTGGCTTCCTAAATCTGAGGTCCTGGATCCAGACTAGCCCAATGAAAAGTATTTTTTTGAGAACATAGAAAGGGAAAGGAGAAGGTGAGACCATTTGTTTCAGAAAAATGAATCCAAGTCCCTTTTGGGTTTACAGATCTAGTTTCTTGGTTCTCAAGATACTGGCCAATAATAAGCGACACGTAGGGGGTACTTTTTGTGATTACTACTTGTGATAGCTGTTTGTAATTACAGATTTTTCTGTTAAGACAGAAGGCACATGATGGGAATATCATTACAGATGGGTTTTTTTTCTTTTTTGTCATCAAGTTGCGGCCAACTTATGGCAACCTTGTATGGTTTTCAAGGTAAGAGGTGAAGTGGTTTGCCATTGGCTGCCTCTGTGTAACAACCCTGGTATTCCTTGGTGGTCTCCCATCCAAATATTGACCATGGCCAACTCTGCTTAGCTTCTGAAATTTGACAAGATAAGGCTAGCACTGTTTATCCTGGTCAGGGCAGTCTATCAGTACAGTTAATTCTTTCTGCCCAGTGTAGCTCCAGATCACTTTGCATGGATCTCAAAACAGCAGCAGTAATGTTCAATAAAACCACTGTTAACTGGCATACATATAGGGTTGCCAGGTACTTCCTCATCCCTAGTGGGAGACACATTCCTGGAGGGGGCGGGGACATCCTCAACACAATGACATCATCACGGTGGGGACCAGCCTAGCAGAAAGGGGGATGATTGGAAACGTGCTGAAGGTATCACTCTTGAATGCCCTTTTAAGCTGCTAGTGGTTGCTCTTGGGGGCAGGGCTTTTCCCCGCCAGCCAGTTGCCCATGAAATCGGGGGATCCTTGCCCCCACCTGAGAACTGGCATCCCTACATACATAGAAGAACTGAAAACAACTTTATTACTTTTTTAGCCAAGATACATTGGGGGGGGGGGGTGGAATCAGAAACATTTTTCCACATACAAATTAGACAATAAGCCAGTCCTAATGGTCTGGAAAAACGCAAATGGAATGCTGTACATTAGAACTTGCAAGTGAAGGAATTCTTCTTTCCAACAACCTAGATTCTATATGTACAGAAATAATGGCAAAGAGTGGCTCTCAAGCACAGAGTCCCCTCCCCACATTCTCAAGTGTTATCAGTCAAAGAAGGTTACCACATGCTTTTTTCATCAACCCAGGAAGCTGGAATCATATTAGGCAATTAACCTAAATCACTACAGTGTATGAAATCTAATAGAGCAGGTTGCTGAGGAAGAACAAGCTCAATCTGAATCCAAACAAAACAGAAGTAATGCTGGTTAGGCAAGTTGACTTTACTGGCCGGAGTGGAGTTAGATTTTGCAGAGCAGGGTTAAGCATTAAGGGATGCTCATGGACCCAGCCTAGCCGTCTGAAAACCAGGTAAGCACAGTGTCCAAGAGCTCCTTCTGTCAGCTACACTTGGTCCCCCAACTTTCTCCTTTCTTAGACTCCAGCCAATCTGGCCACTCTGATCCATGTTTTTGTAAACTGGTAGTTGAATTACTGTAACATGCTGTATGTTCCGCTGCCCTTAAAGACAACATGGAAACTGCAGCTGGTCAGGAATGCAGCAACCTGATGAGTGTTGAGGCTAACCAACGAGAACAGGTGATGTCCATTTTCAAACAGCTACACTGACTTAGCTTAATCATGGCAGTTGTACCAAACTACATCATTATGGACATGAGAGCTTACCAGATGTAATTTTTGCATTCACCAAACATATGTGTGTTTGATCCACAGAGGAGTACACAATGTTATGCAAGATAAAAAAGAGGAAGTAAAAATGCAAGCACCAAGGAGGGATCAAGAACTGAAGGAAAACAGAAAGTTCAGACACATTTCTAGGACCAGGAACACTACTAAGTCTTCAGGTTTCCTGTAGGAATGAGGGTCCTATGTGACCCAGTGCATCGCTCTGTGAAGTGTGTGGAAGGTCATGTCCAATTTTTGTAATTAGTATAATTTCCTCAATTCTTTGTGCTCTAAAGTGTTAAGTACTGGGGGAGGGGTATTGACCAGTCAAATAGCAATCCCACATTCTGCCTTACACAGAGGATACAAAACTGCTCAGCAATGGGTGGCACTTCTACTAGCAAATGCCCACACTTCCAAAAAGGGAGATCAACCTCACAATTTTATACCTGTGGACTTAACCCAACTATATTCTAAGTTACCAACATAGAACGTTTAGAGTGTTAAATCCCACAGCATAGTTATGCTGGCAAATATGACATGCATGGCCTAGTACAGCTATCTCTCCTTTTAGACATCTGGTTGTGAATGAGTACAGATAGTATAGGTATATGTTTAATAAAACACCCTGATTGTAACAGTACATCATAAGCATAGCTTTGTTTTCTATGCAGTACTCGAGGGAAAACACTGGTAATCTTCCTTATCTCCCCCTTCCCCCAGCGGCTGCCTCTTAAGAGTAGAAAAGGTGATGACAGAGATGGGGGAGGGAGCTGACAAAGGTAACATTTCCAGGTGAATGTATGTAAATGTAACATTTCCAGAAATTTTGAAGCTACCCAAAAAAAATTCCCCAGAAACACATAAAGTTTGGGGAAATTGAAACACATGCAATATTTACTATCAAACCTAAACCTATTTTGCTGCCTCAATAATCTAAAATACCAAATGTATAACTCAATATACAACATTGCATTACTTGGCATTTTATTGATTTTACATGCTTAGCTTTCTAAAAACAAAACTGCAGCAATACCATATATTTGAGAGAGTGCTGCAAACCACTGCATCCTATGCTTCTTACTCTAAAGCTGTTTTCTATTTTCGGCTCCCCAACACACACTGGCAAAAAAGGAAGTAAGTAGGGCCTATAGACCACCAAATGGGCTATACTGGGGATTGTGGGACTTTCAAGGACACAAACCATATATCGCGGGGGTTGTACTAAGGAGAGGAATTAGGAGGGACGGAGTTAAAAAGTTGGCTTTTTCTAGTCCATTATCCTAACCCGTACACCCAAAAAGGCTGGGGACCCTGTTGTTGTACATATTCTCCAGTCATTACTAAAAAAAAAATGACATCATGCACCTGATGTTGGGCTCTGGCTCACGGAACCTATTAATTAATAAACCTGTTACTCATTAAGGTGTCACAAGACTGTTATTAAAAAACAAGGAATCACAGAAATATGTTACCTTTTAGATCACACCAGACAGATTAGGCAATAAAGTTAGGGGACATAGTCTGGATGCTGAGGAGAGGACCTTCCAAAGTTCTGACAAAGAACATGTAGTCAGTGGCACCCATGCTGAGGTTACCTACATAATCTTATTTTACAGCTTTATCAAACCTGCATTCTGATTAATGTCCAAAAAAACCCCAGAATTGAGAAATGCCACACTGTTTACAAAGTTTAATTCTCTAACACTTGGAGAAAGTAGCGATCTGCCAGTAGCAGCCAGTCTGGGCATTTTATGCAAGTGTCTCACTTCCTTCGCTTCCAGATTCTTGGAACATGCTGTTTACTGCCAAGCTCTCAATTCAGCCATTTTTAATATGACAACAGATCCTACAAATTTTACATAACTTACAGATTTTACATCTGGCTACAGATGTAAAATTCCCCCAAAAAATTTGAAGCCATGTTACAAACTGAGCTTTCCCCAGGGTTTCTTTCAGGGACCCACCCCCACCCTCAATACTCTGGGGTAAATTTAAAATATATGTCAAGCCTAAACTTATTTTACTGTTTTAACAAGATAAAATCCATAAATCTTAGTTATTGGGCATACTTATGAGATATATAGTATGAAAGCCCCACAAGTATACCCAATGTAAGAGATAAAGTTCTTTTCTTCACATTTGGCATCTTACGCTGCCTTAGCACATGTAACTTTGTTTTTGGCATTTAAGAGACAGGAAACAATGAGGGAGAAAAGTTTGTAAACAAACAAAAGGAAGGTGTATCACCTCAATAAAACTAGGAATATACCTTGATACCAAATAAAATTAAATAACATTGGCAACAATGAACATTTCAATAGTGGATCATCATCACACACATTATAGCAAATTAACTGTGAACAGAATTAGTCAATTATCATAATGCTGTATATTTTGATAGTATATATAGGAATCTATATATCTAATAGCCAAGTTGCCCCTGGAGTGTGGATTGCTAAATCAGCGCTCCGGGGGCACTTGGGGGGGAGGGGGAGGTTTGTGCACACGTGGGCCAGTCAAAAATGCTAAAAGTAGGGGGGGAAATTTAAATCCCCCCGAAAGTGCAAGAGCGCTCCAAATTCTTCCAGGCTTTCGTATCTCTATCCTAGGCCTGCTAACACTACGTACACAACCATAAAGGATTCAGTTTGAAAAGGCAGCAAGTTATGTGATACAATGCATGGACAAGCAAATCTTATTCACCTGGTATAATATTTAAATCTGGCTCCTTTCTCTTCCAAACTCCACTCTTGATCCCCTACAACAGGGTTCCCCAACATGGCACACCTGTGGGCACCATGGAACCCACCAGTAATCCCTTGGCACCTGCCAAACCTTTCAGAAAGTAAGCAGAAGCCTTGTAAGGAAGGGCTAGCTGCTCTCATTGAAATTAAAGGGTTTTCCACTGGAGGACAAGGACTAGTAAACATGTGGGCTTTCCTTAGTGCATGGTTCCATTCCCCCTTCAGGTTTTCCTTCTTATCAGGTGTAAGGAGGATGGTATTCCATTTGGCTCCACCTCTTTTAAGAGCTATTTTGGGGGCACTCTCCACCCCCTATCAAAATTCCAAAGGTGCTCGTAGGTTCAAAAAGTTTAAGGACCACAACCTACAATCGGACTCTCCCCCCCCCCACAAACTCCACTGAAACTTGCCCTTGACAAACAAAAGTCTCTACTCATCCTCTTCAAGCTTTCTGCAGGTTTTGATGGCAGTGACAACAGAACCATCCTCCTGCTCCATTCCCTCCAGGCGTTGAGTTTATGCAATTATTTTCCCAGCCATCTTGCTTCTTCTAGTCAGGTTGCTTTTCAGCTTTGCCACTGCGAGAAGCTCCTCTGTCTTTCTAGTACATTTTAATCCACAGAGCTCAAAGCAGCATATACAGTTCCTTATTTTATTCTCATAGCAACCCTGTGATGTCTATTAGTTTAAGAGACTGACTGATCTAAATGTAGGGATGCTATGAATTTCATGACGAAGATGTAAAACTGTCAAACTTATGTTCAAATGAAGCCATCAGATGTGAGCTAGTCACCAGTTCTGATTGATTGGCAGCAAACTACTCAAATGTCAGCTGAAGAACTTTGCACCATGTTTTTTCAAAACTACACATATGCAAAATGCTGCAGATCCAAGTAGACTGGCAGCCATTAACTAGGGACTACTTTGACTAACACAAAAAGGGTAGGAGTTTTTTAAAAATACAGTATGTATTTATGACTGATTTAACTATGCATTGCTGCATCCATATGCACTGAGCTACCACTTTCTCTCCGTATCTCACCTACCATGCAACTGAAAGGTTTTTTTAAAACAGTAATTGTGCTATTATGCTATTATGATCTAACATTCGAACTATATATTGATTTGACTGCTGAAGTCCTACCTTACTTTAAGTTAAGTCTGTAGCCCCTTCCATGGTAGTTTTAAGGGAACTGTGTTGCCTACACCATTCCCCTTATAACTCAACAAGTGAATCAGCTAGAGATTTACTTTAAAAAAAGGAAAGTTAGTATTTCAGTGACTGTGGCAATACATCATTACATTGCAAAAGAGCAACATCAATTACTGATATAAAGAAAAATCTCCAAAAGCCTTCTTGGCAGCAGGAAAAATACCTGGTAAAATGGCACCCATGGCTGCATGAAAAGCCAATATTACTCTACAGAACTCTTAAGAAGGAATACAGGATAGGGATGCTTGAACACCCAGTGGTTCAGGACACATCCTGTTCACCAGTCACTAATGAGCCGGTTTTTCGATGAACAGTTAGACAGTTAGTCAACTGATTTGTAGCTGTTTGGAAGGAATACAGGGAAGCAGACTCTCTCTTTCCTATGATCACCAATCACATTCATCCTGCCTTCCCCACATTCACTCTATGTACTGAGTACTGCTTTTTCACAAAATGACTGATCTGCAACAATTCTCCCCTAAAATTGTTTCAAAATATTAGGGAAGCTTAGCAACTTCTAAGTTCTAAGGAATCTGTTTCAGGTGATTATCTCTAGAAATTGTTTGGGGAAAATACATGTTTTATAGATTTGTGTTATGTGAAATAAGACAAATAAATATTAATTTTAAAAATCAAGCTAGGAATTCACCTGATTGACTGCACAGGTCAAATAAAAACTAATATTAATAATTTATATGACTTCACTCACACGGCCAAAGGAATACTGTAATAATCAACCTGATATGAAACAACTAAGGAAAGTGTTGCTACAAAAAGTAACAATGAAGCCAAAGTGCCCCAAGTGGAAGAAAGTTAAATTCCACTAAAACTGAATGGTAGACATCATGCACAGTTCTTTGAGTGTGCTAGCATCAGTTTTTCAGTGCCTTTGTTTTTCCCCATTAAATTTAAACAATGTAAGGGAAGTACATGCTATATGTCTTTATTCTTTTCCAGTATTCTTAAAAATAATCTCCACATAAAGCTTTTGAATTTGTTTCACCATTTAATTAATCCAATTTTTGTTTCTCTAACGAAATGTTTCTATTCAAGCATTCTAATTCTTTTACACTTGAGACCTAAAATTAACATGGGGTACTTTTTAAAAATTTTCTGTACTAGCTGAAAGTCAAAACAAACTTGCTAAATCAGATCATGCTCTGTTTAGGACTTTGATCAGCTGTTGAAGTGCATGCCAGTTTTGAGATGGCTTCTTATATTTATCTTCATTTTCTATCAAAGCAAAAAAAAATGTCATATTTTATCGTTATCTAATGTATGAAAAACTAATTTGGAAGTCTCCAAAGTAAGTATTCTAACAGCTGGTCTTCTATTTGTTTCAACATAAGAACATTTAATAGTATTCTGTTATGGCATGTTGTCTTTGTTGTAATCTTTCCTTTCCTTTCCGAAAAAAGAAAAAGAAGAACATTTAATAATATGTAGTATTTATGAACACATCGTACAAAATGTACAATATTACCATTACTGTTAACTTGGTAGGATAAGCATTCTTCACAACAAGATAATTACATTTACATAGGAGTTATTTATCATCATGCACATTCTTACTTTTATTTTCATACCTAGACATCATAACTTTGTTCCTGACACATAATTACAATACTTTTCTTACATATGTCCATTTTTGAATGAACTCAAGCCTCTCATTACCCAAAACTTAAAATATGTCCTGTTACCATGATGAAGGTGGAGCTACTGGAGAAGTGCAGGGAACTGGTAGAGTGCTTCAAGTAATTACTGTTAAGCAGCATCTCCCCAAACAAGACAGAGAATGGGCAGAGCATGACTGTTTACAACAAATTCTAATCAGGTAACAGAGTTCATTTGTTTCAGCAAACACAAAAGAATCTTATGGCACATCTCCCTTATAAATAAAAGCCGAATAGTGGTGGCACTTCTCTAGAACATTCCACACGCTCTGGAATTGGTTGGCGCCCTGGTGTGTCACTCAGAATCTGTCCCTATCCATTGGCTGCATTGCTTGAGTCTCGCCTCCAACATTCTAAACAGTTTGCTGTTCATCTCCCCACCCATAGCCAGTCAGAACACAGAGGTTATTTGCATATGCAGCCTCATTGGCCTTTGCCTCGGAACACAGAGGTCATTTGCATATGTGACTTGATTGGCTTTTGCTTCTAACATTCTAAACGGTTTGCTCTTCTGAGGTAAAATGTGTCCAATCTCCAGGTAAGGACTGGCGATCACTCAGAATTACAACTGCTTCCCAGATGGCAGAGATCAGTTCCCCTGGAGAAAATGGTGGGCTCTGTATCCTTATATGCTGCTGAGGTGGCCCCCTTATGACAGCCAATGTGACGTAACGGTCAGGGCTTCAGAGCACGGGAGAGGCTGCAGGTGTGTGTGTGGGGGGAAGCTGAAAAGTGAGGGGGAAATAAAGGTAGTTTGATGATTGGCTGGGAAGGAGATAGGGTTGCCACCTCCAGGTGGGAAATTCCTGGAGTTGTGAGGGATGGAGCCTGGAGAGGGTGAGGTTTCAGGAGACGTGGGACCTTGGACAGGTACAAAGCCATAGACTCCACCCTCCACACAAACTATTCCCTTCTGGGGAACCATCATTGCCAATCTCCAGGTGAGGGCTGGAGATCAAAATTACAACTGTTCTTTAGGTAACAGAGATCAATTCCTCTTGAGAAAATGGTGGACTCAGTGTCATTATACCCTGCTGAGTTCGCCACAGCAAATTGACACTGAGTGTCCAAGGCCAGGGCACCCACCCAGAGCCTCTTTCTAGAGGCCGTTGTATCTATTTCCACAACGGGCCTTTTTCCTAGTTAAGTATAACTGTGTTTATTATAACATTTGTGGCTTTAAGCCTTCTTTATCAGATACATGAAATAAATTCTAAAATAGCAAGATTTTTATACACAGGAAAAAATGTGAATTTTTGTGATATTTCTACACAAATTTCCACAGTATACAGATAAAGGCTGTGATCAGATGAGTTGTTTGATCTGACGTCATTGCTGTTCCCTTTCAGATTTAAAATACACAGACAGGATCATCCGCATCCCATTCCCCAGTCGTCAGCCTCCTGTTCTCACCCGTCCCCAAACTGGTGTTTTCTGATACTGGAGAAAGTACAGGGTTTAAGGATTGTCTGGTTACACCCCACATTTCTGGATGTCTAAACTCTCCACAGCAGTCTCAAGCCAGGAGGGAAGTCTGAACCTTTCCTTCCATTTTCACTCCTTAAAAAAAAAGTTAGCAATATGCGCATAAGTGGATCTTTGCCACAGGGTTCTAAGGCACCGCTTGTGTGTTTATGCGTCACAATGTTTTGTTGGGATCGGGAGCCCCTGGGGCTTTTTGAGTGACAAATTTAATAAAAAGGCCCTTCTGCCATTTCTTGGGGTGAGATGGCAGTGGAAATAATCCCTATTTAGGTTCCCATATTGATGGCCAGACTGCACCCCTGGAACTTTACTCCAAGCCACTTCAAAATATTGCTCTGGTGGGAAAGCTCTACAGGGAGAGAAAAGGGAAAACTTCCCTATGAAATGAGTGTGAAAGAGTGCTGGTAGAGAAATACAGTTGTATAGGATCCAATGATCACAGTACTTGGCAGAGGGATTACGGAGCTGTCAAAAAGGAGCAAGTACTTTGGCTACATGCTTGTGCGCATGCATGGGGGGGGAGGACACCACCTGACCACCCGCTTTGTGGTGACGGTGCAGCAATAATCTGAACAGTCAATCATGGGGTGAGCATGCAGTGCAACAGGCTAAGGGTAGGATATCTGAACAAAATTCTTCATGAAAAAGACCCCTAATGAAATTAGAAGTACAGCCAGACTGCGCTAAGCCTGTCGTCTGACTGCGGCCAAACATTGGTAATTCTTAATGGTGATTACAGCCATTAAGATTATATTGAAGAACATCATCTGATAGTATTAACCAGGATCTCAAAATATCAAAACTGTTGAGGAATTCTAATTCAGCAGTTTCCCACTGCAGTCTCCCTTCCTTGAATACTGACATACTGAAGAATACTGACTTACAAGTCAGCAACAGAGTAACAAGATGTTCTCCCAGAGGTTTCTGAATACTCCCACTGTTTGTCAAATTCGTGTCCTATTCTTTTGCATAGTGACAGATCTAGGTGTGTCCTATGCACACTACAGAAGGGCACTGTAGACAGGTGAAAGGCCCTGAAAAGTGACATAACACCAGTTGTTGTGAGCTCCACTTCCCAACTACTGTAAGTTTCATTAATTATCTACAGACCATTGTGGACAGTGGTACTTCTCTCAAACAGGTCTAGGGTGACACAGCTTTAGCTACTTACGTACAGTTCCTAATCTTAGTTATTTGCCAGACACATGTATTACTCAATAAAGACACTGTAAAGAGGACCAGAACCTGCAACAAGTCCATATGCCAACTCTGTCACACAGAGCAACCCTATTACAGGACCTAACAATGACAACTAGACTATACCATTAGGGGCTCATTCACCTGCTCATCATCCAACGTACAATATCAATCAACAATAGCTTCTATGGTTTACACAGGACAAGCAGGCCAAACAGGTTCAACAGCTGTCTTGGTCCTCAATGAAATATGCTTATCTGTGCACTTTTTAGTTTTCCATACCAATGTCACAAACTAGGCCCTTTGTCCAACTGTAAATTTCTTCCCCAATTTGTGTATAAAAACCTTAATGACTGAGAATCCACTTCGTGCATCTGATGAAGCCTATGAAAGCTTGTGGTACAATACTTTTTTTTCTTTAGTATTTAAGGAACCATAAGACACAATTAGCTACTCAACCCTGAAGCCTTCTAAAGAAAAGTGATATCATTGGTTTTGAGGAACTAACACAATGATTAAACATGAAGGCTTCTTGTATAAAAATACCAGGAAAAAAGCATGCTCTCTTTCTCATGCACACAATGAAATTGGGACTTATGCAGTGGAGACATACAATGGTCTCTCATTTCGTAAGTTTTTTTAGAAATCAGGCATCTGGTTTTGTATACACTCAAAAGACAGACAGGAACTGGAACAACACAATCTATTATCTGTTTACAGCAGCGGTTCTCAACCTGTGGGTCGCGACCCCATTGGGGGTCGAACAACCCTTTCACAGGGGTCGCCTAAGACCATCAGAAAACAAAAATTTTCGATGGTCTTAGGATAGGGCTCCCAAGTCTCGCCAAATCACGGCGGGGGATCGCATCTCTTTGCAGAATCCCTGCCGCGGGGACGGCGAGACGTGTTGCACCCGCCATCGTGAGGACATGACGCTACGCATCGCTCTGGCAACAGGGGTCACCACAACATGAGGAACTGTATTAAAGGGTCGCGGCATTAGGAAGGTTGAGAGTCACTGGTTTACAGGCTGTGAAAGGTAAAGGTTCCCTTGCTCGAAAGGCAGTCGAATTCGACTCTAGGGTTGCGGTGCTCATCTCCGTGTCAAAGCCGAAGGGCCAGCGCTGTCCGAAGACGTTTCCGTGGTCATGTGGCCGGCATGACTAAACACCAAGACGGCACAGAACGCTGTTACCTTCCCACCGAAGTGGTACCTATTTATCTACTTGTAATTTCTTACTTTCGAACTGCTAGGTTGGCAGGAGCTGGAACTAGAGACGGGAGCTCACTCCGTCATGCGGCAACCCGGGTCTGGAACTGCTGAACTACCGACCTTCCACAGCCCACAGTTCAGCGTCTTAACCACTTGAGCCACCGTGACCAACCCAGACTTAATTCTAACACCAAAACAAATCTTGTTTGGTATTAGTGGACAAGAGTACAGAAGAGTACACAAACTGTCTATGTACCTTTTAAATATTAACTGTTCAAAAACATTTTTAGATTGTAAAACAGCAGCTTCAGGTACTGTTCCATCTTTGGCAAAACAATTATAAAGTTAAGTGACGTGACATCAGAAGTACTGACAGAATCCTTCAAGTATAACCAAACCAAAGTGAACTACAAGAATTACTCAAGCATTAAGAAATACAACATAAAATAGACAGAATTATGACAGACTTCAAGGAAATATGAAGATGCAGGAATTACTGGACCTCTACTCTTCTGTTCAGGCTTGATGACAATAGAACAAGTTAATAATTCAAAAGTAAATAAAACGCAGGGTTCAAAGACCACGTTTCCAATTAAACATCTGGAAGATTTAAAACCTGCTGTCATTCTGATCTTCTGACGACAGTAATCATCAGAAGGAACTAGCACATTCTCAGCTCTGAAAGAAACCATCAGAAGAAACTAGTACATTTTCAGCCATGATGAAACAGGCCCTCCCTTTGACTAAGCACCAATAAACTAGACCGCCCCTACCAGTGAATAGCACCTCCAGCACATTAACTGTGGGAGAAAGCGTGTCAACAGTATAGGGTTTCAGGAGGCAACAAACGTATACCCCTCCTCCCTCTTTGGGAAGACAGCCGGATGTCGCAAGGAGGACGAGTCACACTAATTGCAGGGCACTTACGCATAAACAGCCGCACACACTGGTATGACACACAACAAGCCCTTTTAAGGCGGCCCGGTCTCACCAGGTGTGCGAGGCGATAAGCGGAACTCAGCCTCATCAACGCCACAGATGCTCTGACGTACATAGCAGAAAGCTCTTCCCCCCACCGACAACCCCCTGGCCATTTTCGCCCGTCCTTCACTGTCACCCTCAAACCCTCGGCTACCTGAACCTTCTCTCTCTCTGTCTTATATTTATTTTTTTCTCAAGAAGACACACTAGGGCTCATACCACAAATGCATAGAAATCCTGCTAGGGCTTATTTTGGGGTAGGTCTTATTTTCGGGAAAACAGGATACAGCGAAGGAAATCTGTCCTCTGTATCCCCCACCCCACCCCACCCCCGCGTTGTCAGACAAGGCGCTTAACACCACTCGAATACCTACCACCCGCCGCCACACACCATCCTCTGCTTCCTAACGGCCTCAGACCCAGCACAGTCTGGCTCAACCGTCCCCCCTCCGCCAGTATCACAGGCCACGGAAGCCACCCGCACAACCTCCGCCCTCCTCCCAACGGCGGGTCCCGTAGCGGCTTCGTGTCTCCTGCGCAGCCTCACTGGGCACGCCAGCCCCGTTCGGAGGGGCAGAGCCAACGGCC
>NW_015160235.1:490655-515080 GCF_001447785.1 Gekko japonicus
GGGGGGGAGAGGGAGAAGAAGGAAGCAGGGGAGGGGAGGGGACTCCACTTACTGGGCTAGAGAGGATGCCGGTTTGACGGCCAAGACGGCCCAGCCGGTCTGCGCCAGGTGGAAGCCAGACAGTGGCTTGTCCGGCGGCAACGACCTCTTCCGTCTTGCTCCCGCCGCGTTCAAAGCCAGACTAGGGTGCCGCGGCTCCAGCGGCATCCTCACGCTTGACCTCTTCCTTCTGTCCAGCCGGCGGCGCTTCTCCCCGGCGGCCCCTACTCCGGTGCCGATGAATAGGAGCCCATAAGAGCCTTGGTCATCAAACGGAGCGGGAGCGGCGAACCTGTTGCGTTTTATCCCCCCCCCAAAAATATATGGTGTCTAAGCCTTTGTCGGGCGCCGGAGAATCCTTTGTCTATTCACGTGAGAGGCTCAGGTTCGGGTGACGAGTCGCCTCTGTGGGCAGGTCCCTGATGTCTCATTCACGGGAAAGGGTAAAAGTGGATCCTCATGAATTCCTATGATTTTTACACTGACACGAAATAAAACCACCATCATATTGTAGGCCATGTGTTATATAGGGGGGGGCACCACAAAAATCACGCTCCCACAGATTCGTGGCACCACAACAGCACAAAAACATGATTCCAAAGAAGAAGAAGAGATTGGATTTATACCCCGCCCTTCACTTTGGAGTCTCAGAGCGGCTTACAAACTCCTTCCCCTTCCCCTCCCCACAACAGACACCCTGTGAGGTGGGTGGGGCTGAGAGAACTCTGACACAAACTGCTCTTTTTCAAGGACAGCTGTGCCAGAGCTTGTGACTGACCCAAGGTCACATCAGCAGGTGTAGGTGGAGGAGTGGGGACTCAAACCCGGTTCTCCCAGATTAGAGTCCGCACACTTAATTACCATCACACGTGAGAGGTGGAATTTGTCCCTAGGACTCCAAGGCCACCACCCTGGGGCTCAGAGAGGCGGGAAACATTTTGCGCCCCTCCCCCCGCCACTGCCATTAGCGCTGCTGCGGGCAGCCATAGCTTTTTAAAGAGCCCCTAACAAGACCTGGGGGAGCCAGAATGACCTCTCGGGTGTGATCGAATTTGCCCCTAGGACTCCAAGGCCACCACCCCGGGGCTCAGAGAGGCGGGGAACATTTCGCGCCCCTCCCCCCTGCCATTGCCGCTGCCATTAGCGCTGCCGCCACCTCGGGCAGCCATAACTTTTTTAAGAGCCCCTAACAAGACCTGGGGGAGCCAGAATGACCACTCGCATGTGATGGCCGAGCGGCAACTCCACTCAGCCATCACACGCGGGAGGTGAAATTTGTCCCTAGGACTCCAAGGCCACCACCCCGGGGCTCAGAGAGGCGGGGGAACATTTCACGCGCACCCCGCCATTGCCGCTGCCATTAGCGCTGCCGCCACCTCGGGCAGCCATAACTTTTTTAAGAGCCCCTAACAAGACCTGGGGAAGCCAGAATGACCTCTCGCATGTGATGGCCAACACGCGAGAAGTGGAATTTGCCCCAACGACTCCAAGGCCACCACCCCGGGGCTCAGAGAGGCGGGGGAACATTTCACGCGCACCCCGCCATTGCCGCTGCCATTAGCGCTGCTGCCACAGCGGGCAGCCATAACTTTTTAAAGAGCCCCTAACAAGACCTGGGGGAGCCAGAATGACCTCTCGCGTGTGATGGCCGAGCAGCAACGAGAGGTGGAATTTGCCCCTAGGTCTCCAAGGCCACCACCCCGGGGCTCAGAGAGGCGGGGGGACATTTCGCGCCCCCCCCAGTACCGCTTCAGAACCATGTTCTGGCTTTATGGTGTTGCCAGGAAGCCATGGATCCATGTCTTTTGTGGTGCAACCTGTACCCATGGACATGTGATAGGATTTGTTGGTGTGTTCATTGTGACCCAACGCAAAAGCCTTGAGGATCCATGGGGATCCGTGCTTCAGAACGATTTTTGTGCAGCATGTTGCCAGGAAGCCGTGGATCCATGAATTCTTTGGAGCAAGTAGTGGCTATGGACATGATATGGGATTTAATGGTATGTTTGAGTGTTCCAACACAAAACCCTCAAGAATTGATGAGGATCCATGCTCCAGAACCATGTTTTGTCTTCACGGTGTTGCCACAAGCCATGGATCCATGACTTTTGTGGTGCAAGCTGTGCTCATGGACATGATATGTGATTTGATGGTGAGTACATGGTGACCCAACACAGAAACACTGAAGATCCATGAGGATCCGTGCTTCGGAACCATGTTTTTGCAGCATGGTGTTGCCATGATGCCCAGGAACCCCCCTTAATACTGTTGTGTAAGTAGTGGCCATGGCCATGGTATGGGATTTAATGGTATGTTTGGGGTGTCCCAACACAAAATCCCAAAGCATTCATGAGGATCCATGCTCCAGAACCATGTTTTGGCTTCATGGTGTCACCATCTGTGATTTTTGTGATCCAAGCTGTGGCCGTGGACATGTTATGTGATTTGATGGTGTGTTTTGGGTGACCCAATTGAAAAACCCTGAGGATCCATGAGGATCGGTGCTTTGGAACCATGTTTTTGCAGTTTTGTGGAGCCACGAATTCATGGGGGCATGATTTTTGGAGTGCTGCCTATAGTCTAAGACATGGTCTACAGTATGATGTAGGTTTTATTTCATTCCAGCGTAGAAATCATATGAATTCATGAGGATCCGTCCTTTGGAATCATGTTTTTGTGCTGCTGTGGTGCCACGAATCTGGGTGTGTGATTTTTGTGGTGCCCCTTGTAGACTAACACATGGCCTACAATATGATGGTGGTTTTATTTCGTTTCAGTGTAAAAATCATATGAATTCATGAGGATCCATTTAGATCCGACTTTTACCCAGACCCCTCATTCACAAGTCGCACGGGGCACGCCCTGATGGTCGGCATCAATTCATTCAGCATTACCATGACTGTCTGTGGTTCAGTGCACTGATTTGTTTGCTCCCCCCACCCCCAACTGTCTTGAGTTACAATCCGATCCTTTGCATGGTTCCCTGAAAACCACCACGAATTTCAATACTATTGGATTTCAGATGTAAAAGAATTTCCAGCCTCTTCGGGCTGATAACGACAGATATGATCGAAATTCTATTAAAAAGCTCCATGCAGAGAGCACAAAATACTGAGATATGTAGCAGAATGAGAGATGGAAAGTCTGCCAATCAAACTGAATCAAAGGTTACAGGAGTAATTGGGATACTTTATGAACAAAGCCCAGGACCTACTAAACCGCCAAACGTACTCCAGTTTAAATAAAGGGCTGTGCCTTTTCCAACTCTAGAACTGAGTGCATTTGTTCTAGTTTAGAAGAAAAACACCACAGAGGAATGTTGGGTTCACAGGAAAAGAGGGTAGTCCCTTATCGCTTCATTGATTTCTCCACACTGATGGCTGGTTTCAGCCAGGTCAAGCTAGCTGCACCTTAACCTATTTACAAACTCTAACAACTCCCTCTGGTGGCTTGACTGTTAACTTTTGTGATTCTCGTGCTTTGCTTAAAATGTGACAGGAACAATTCAGATTATTCCAAATCTCTCATTTTGTGTTCCACATTAAGTCAAACCGTCACATTCATCATAAAAGCAAATCACTTACGGCTAGGTAAAGAAGTGAAGGAAGGCAGTGCAGATATTGGTGATATAAGTATGCTCCATCTGCACAGATGGTCAGAATAAAATTGTGATAGAATAATATTTTTTTCTTGCCTCCTTTCAGTAATATCCAGGGAAATGGGGAAGGGCCATGGTTCAGTCTTATGGCACCTGCTTGGCACTCAACAGGTCCCAATCACCAGCCTCTCCAGCTGAAAGGACAACAGGTAGCTGATGTGAAAGACGTCTACTTGAGACACTGGAAAACTGCTGCCAGTCAAGAGTAGACAGTTCTGACCTTGATGGACCAATGGTCTGGTTCAGGATATGGCTTGTTCGTGTGTTCATGTGACATTCAGTACAGGTCACCAATACTGCATGTAGAATCTGCATTCCGAAATTCTAGAACCACCAGCTATATTGGATTATATACTGTTTAAGAGCTTCACTGTATGTTCTGTAAACTACAAATATCAGTAGTTTAATATGCATCATTTCTAGAAATATAGGCACCACAAGTTGTAGGGTAGATCACAATGTGGTAGGCAACATGGTGAAATCAAGCTGCCAGATGATCACAGTGGGCACCTCTACTATTCACTGATGGGCAGCCATCCATTTTCACTATTGCAGTCCAAGAAGGCTTTTAAAACAAAATCTAGACAACCATTCCCGTTGTCCAAATCCAGTATCAAGGCACTGCCATTTCCCAAATATGAATCATTTTCCATATGTGAAACAGAAATTTATGGAACTAAGGAACAAGGGAAATCCTTGTAACAAAAGTTGGCATCTCATGGAGGAGTGCCCTCCCTTAGAAGTTATTTTTGCAGTCCATCCTGAAGACATATTTAATGATCTCAACAAGTCTTAGTAAATGATGTTCAGTAGAGATTCATAATACTTGCTAGCTCAGTTTATTCAACTGTACATTCTGTGAATATACTTAAACTTAAAAAAAAAAAAAGACTCCATACCTTGTCTAAGTGAGGTCTGTTGTGACAGAGAGATGCAGGATATCTCAGGGAGGTCCTAATCTCATTCTTTCTCTGGTAATGGAGCTATAAACATCTGAGATTGCTAGCTAAGAGGATGTGAGTGTCCTTTATGGAGACAAATAGTATGATATGACCATTTGCCCAGCTGTCAGGAAAGGGCAAAATAAGATGGCTATTTGGATTTAGTGGGTGGGGTCATAAGAGATTTAGAATGCGTACCTTGATTTGACTAGAGAAAAGGTATACATGGGGATCCATTCCAAGTTTCATGATAGGTTAAACTTTAAACCTCCCATTTGGGGCAGGAAGGTTAAAGTTCTGGATGGCCTGTCAGAAGCGTGTAAGCAACGGTCCAGGGAGCAAATGGAGTGAAGTCTGTCTTGACCAGCCTCTGTTTTCAAAGTTCTTACAGGCTTGCATGGATTTCCAAGAAAAGAATGCAAAGATAACACCAGTGACTGTAAAACTTAATTAGCCTCTGTAATGCTTCCTTGTTTTATGTGTGTGTGTGTGTCTCTTTAAAAGTTTGGTTGCATGGCGGTGGTAAGTAGACTAGAGTGGTTGAGAGAAGCAAGCGGGGTATGATTGGTGGTTGACAGAGGGGGAGGGGTTTTGGAAGTGAGAATGAGTGGATATGTCTGTATGTCAGTCAGAGGTTACAGTTACAGGTTTGACAGTTGAGTTCAGTTCGGGGTGGGGAATGAGTTAGACAAGCAGTTAGTTCTGGGTATGAAGGAAGTTAGAAGCAGTCCTGTATGGAAAAAGTTAGTTCAGTGAGAAACAGAAGGAAGGCTGAGACCTCACAAAACACCAAGGCCGATTCCGCACTAATGCTTTGTCCCCCTTTCCCCCTGGGTCTAACTGGCCAGATTCTATGCGCGCTGTAGCTTCTTTGTGTTATGTGTGTGTGTGTGTCTCTTTAAAAGTTTGGTTGCATGGCGGTGGTAAGTAGACTAGAGTGGTTGAGAGAAGCAAGCGGGGTATGATTGGTGGTTGACAGAGGGGGAGGGGTTTTGGAAGTGAGAATGAGTGGATATGTCTGTATGTCAGTCAGAGGTTACAGTTACAGGTTTGACAGTTGAGTTCAGTTCGGGGTGGGGAATGAGTTAGACAAGCAGTTAGTTCTGGGTATGAAGGAAGTTAGAAGCAGTCCTGTATGGAAAAAGTTAGTTCAGTGAGAAACAGAAGGAAGGCTGAGAGAATAGGAAAAAGTAAATGAACGTTTAATTGAAGACAAGTTATAAGAAAGGCTGTATGTCCTGATAAACTGGAGAGAAACAGTGAAAATATATGACCTTAAGTTAAAGTGTTACAAAGTTACCTGAAAGATCCCTGTCAGTAAGGGAGCATATTGTGTGTGATACACCAAGCAATGGTTCATTTATTACACATTACTTGATACCTTGTTCTACCCTTTTATTTATGAATTATTTCAATAAATCCTCTTTTATTCAAATATACCAGCTCTGAAAGAAATACTTCCTCAGGACCACATAGTTCCTCATAAGCCTTGTACTCGGTCTACCTAACCAGCAAGAGCAGAAGTAAAAGTATAAAGGTTTGGAAAGCCTTAAATTTCCTGGTGGCAGCCATATATACATAGTAGAATAAAATAAAGAACACTTTTAAAGGGAAACCAGTCCTCCAGAATAAGGAGGTCATCACAGCCTCCTATGTTTTGCTTACTTTTGTTTACTTTGCTTAGTTCTTTAACACCCTGTAGTATTTTGATGTAGTTTCCCAATGTCCTTGTGCTCTAGTGATGTGAGAATGTATTTTGGTGCATAAAGATCTTTCCCTTTTAAGATCTCATACTGTGGTCAAATATCTCACCCAGGAGCCTGACCACTCATTCCATGCATAGATTGGAAACTCCTGATTGAGCTATCAGCATTTAGCTGGCATGGGGGGATGGGGGATGTGGGGCAGTACACAGATACATAGATTCACACACAGCCCCTCTCCATGCCTCAAGCCATCGATAGAAAAAGGAAGGGCACAACTTGAGTGATGGTATGCTATCCCATACAGCAGGAAGGGAGGGTAAGGCCACATAGGACAAGCCCACATTCTCTCCCAGTTTTCAGACAAAAGCAGCCGGCAGAAAGGGAAGAAGGGGAATGACTCTTTTACAAGGTCTGCATTAGGAACAATTCCGGCAAACTTGATATTGGATGCAAGTTAAATAGCCGGCATGAGGTTACATATTTGTCACCATGTAGTTTGGACTAGCAGAGCACCATTTTTACCATTAGTGGTTAGCCACCAGGGTTGCCGGGTCCCTTCGGCTTGCCAGCGGAGGGATTTGGGGGCCATTCCAGGGGTAGTGGGGATGTTGTGCAATGTGCCTGATGCAATGACCTCACATGGAAATGACATCATCACACTGGGGACATCTCACAGCCACGCTCTGCATTTTGGGCAAAGCTCTATGAGTTATTTGGCCTAAAGCCATAGAGTTTTGTCCAAAAAGCAGAGCGTCGCCATGTGACATCCTGATGTGATGATGTCACTTCCGCACAATGATGTCCCTGTTTGTGGGTGGGGCTTCCCCTTCTGGTGGTGAGCAGAAGCCTGAAAAATCGGGGGAAACCCCACTTGGACTAGGGGTCTGGCAACCCTATTAGCCACAGCTGGAACGGAAGTTGATGGATTTAGAAAGGTGTAACTCTGTTTAGGATGGCACCATACTACCTTCTCCCCACTCCCAATATTTTTTCCGTTGTCATTGGTATTTCTGAGTCAACATAAATGGATTGTATCATGTCATTGATATGTACTAAAAGACAGCGGTTTCATCGTCCTAAACTAGGTGGGAAATATCCATTTAAATAATAACAGGAAGACCAGAATGTTTGCTTTTCAATGACTACTGTTTGAGAGCCATTTGGTCCATTTTATTTGGCAAGGCATAAGCAAGACAAGGGGGGGGGAAGAAAGCTGCATTTTTGTAAGTTGGACATGAACATACAACAAAAGAATAAATAGAAAGTGCATTTTAAGGTTGTAATCCCACAAACATACCCTATGTTATTCTCAGAACCTTGTTTGCACATGAAACATCATTTAATACAATGCAGTTCTTTATGGTTTCAAGGGTTTGCATCAGTGTAATGTCTGTCTGAAGGATCATATCTGTTACCTTAGTAAAGATACAAGATGATAACCTATGATGGTTCTAATTCATTGGCTTTAATGCACACACAGGTGTTTCGATGTACATTTGGAACTCTGCATGAGCAGGGGTGTCCTATTCAGTTCAATGGTGCAGAGGTTTCTTTAAGTACAGCAGAAAATGTGCACGGAGCATTGCTCAGCATTGAAGTGAATGAGACAGTGCATGCTTGCGCTGAGCTCCAGACTTATCTAGTGTTTCAGTTCTTAAGCCTGATGTAATTTAACTAGTTTAACTGTGATATCCCCCCCCCAGCAAATCCAAGAACTGCGGTCTTTAGATCACTTCCCCCTATCCATACAATGCCTAGAGATACCCTCTGAAAATGACTGTCAAACCAGTTTAACTATGTAGTTTGGATACACCTCCCATTTACATATGATCCCAGTGGTTCAATGAAAGAAAGTGCTAGGGATAATATTTGAACCTATGACCTTCAATTATAACACTTTTTTGTGTATTAGAATATGTTACCCTTTCTACTTCATTTTGTTGTATACATTTATCCAGGTTCCCTTTATCTGAGAATCCTATGAATCTCATGTGTCTCCCACCCACCAAGCCCTTCATTAACAATAGTTCTGTCTGAATGGTAGCCTATAGGAGAGATCCAAAATGTCCCCCAAACCTTCAGATACATGTACATACACATAAAGCAGTCAAAGGTTTGCAGTAAATGGTTTGCATGGTAACAGTTCATTAAATGGTTTGGAAGCCTCACATTTCCCCCTACCTGCTGTCTGTTTGGAATAATTAGAATTGTATTGAAATTTGTGATATCCCTGTAGGACTGCTCTACATTTTTACTTTATGTATTACAGTTGTTGTCAATTTAAACAAATATTTAGGCTGCCATAGAGGAGTAATTCCAAAAGAGATATTTTGATACCAATTATTACTTCTTGTTCCTTATGGCTGATTCATGTTACTGTCTTAAAGAAGGAATTAGTGGAACCAATCCTCCATGGCTACTGCCACTCATTATCATGATTGTCAGCAGAGGACTGCCATCTTTCCGCAGCCAAGACAGCTGAGAATCAGTCCTGGCATTCGCATCCCTTTGTGAGGGGTGAGAATGCCTGGATCAATCTGTGCCACCGCCTTTCCTAGCTATCAGCGAAGACAACCTGCTGCCTTCTTTTGGCAATCAAGACACAAGGCCAATAAGGATTATTCTTGGCACCACCTTGCCTTGCCCAAAGGGGAACGTGGTTACAAGACCAATCCTCTGCTGCTGTCTCCTGTTTTGTCTGCTGCCTGGAAGAACACAATTTGTATCATCCAAAAGTCAAGATGAGATGCATAAGCAGCCTCAAGACACTGGTTCTATCTATCCCCTTACTGACTGTTGTCTATGAAGTGGCCCTTGGTCTTAAGATCTATTTGGGCATGTCATCCTAGCAGCTGCCCATGTACCAGGTTCAGTGCATACAGTTCAAAGGGTGGGAAATCTCTCTAGGAAAGGGATATATCTTTCTTACCTGTCCACCCTCCCCAGCAAAAGGAAGCCAATAATAAAGACTGCATGGTATCCATTGGCCTTGCAATTCACCCTGTCAACCTTGTGGACAATCAGTGAGAGCCAAAGCCCCCACTATCTGTAGACTATGAATAGAAGATGTGCAATGCAAGCATATCCAATCGTCAATAAGTAGTGTTGTGCGAACATGCCCTTGGATGCCATCTCAGCAATTATAAATAATAAAATGCCCTATTTGCTCACTACTGTATGCACTTGGCAACACAACATTATGGCTGTTTTCACTGGGGCTTTGTTTTAAATGTGACACCCCTGTACGCTTTGCTCCAGTCCTTTTGCTTCTTCTGCATCTTTGTCTGCAAGTGATCAGGCATCAGCCTCCAGCTCCTGGCTTCACGAGGTTTAGCATCCGCTGCTGCTGCTTCAGCAGGCTGCCCATCATGGTGTATAGTCTGTAGTTTCTCAAGGAGCCAGTTTTGCCTGTCCGCAGAATGAAGGTGCTCCCCCAAATCATGCATAATCTGCACTTCACTCACAGACCTCTTCCTGTAATGAAAATAATTGTTGGGGTGGAATTAAAGCCTTTAATTCTCTGTCTTTGTGTAAGCCTACATGAAGCAAAACATGTTTTCACTGAATAGCAAGATGAAATCTGTTCAACCTGTCCCCTGTATTGTTAACGGACCACAGGCAGATTTTGTACAGTTATGCTAGGGATTTGTATTCCACGTACAGAGTCTTTCATTTATCATTGCAGGATGACTACGATAGTGATAAAAGGATAATCTAAATCAGCAATCCCCACCATGACACCCCTGGAACTGTGGTGCCTGCTGGTTAGTTTCCTGGTACTCATTGCAACTTGGGAAGCCTCAGATTGGTTGCGGTCACACGCGCAAGATAAAGCGGTGGGGGGAGCGAGGCTATTCCCTCCAGAGGAAATTGACCCACAGGGGCAGCCCACCACTGTGTGATCAGACGCAACCGCAGGTGAATCAGGGTGTTGGGGTTTTTTGCCGTGTGTTTCCGGTGTGCTTTCACAGGGGATCGATAAGTCACATCCCCGCACTGAGTGCTCCCTATGCAGTTTGCGATGATGCGCATACTGAAATGGGGGGGAACAATGGCATGGAGTCGGGATGGCCCAATCAGACCATCCCCATGCCATTAGAGCGCGCTGGCACGATCACACAAGGGGAAGTCTGTTCCTGGCCCGTAGCAAACCCATTTGCTACTGGACTTTCCCTAGTGTTTTTTTACTCCGCTTCTGTGGCGGAGCAAAACAGGTTGGCGTCAGGTGCAGGATGCTTCCCAGGGGTTTGCGTCTGATTGCGCCCTTAAAATCCACCCAGCATTCGCGCCTATGGCATGGCTAGTTCTGCGTGTGATTGCGCCCATTGTCCCCTACCTGCTGACTGACCAAAAAGTGCTGAGCTCATCCTTGCCAGGTAGGTCACAGCCGTATGTCCTTGCCTTGGCAGAATTTCTTATGTCTCCATGCTTAGCTTTGCTATGTCTGTGCAGGAAGCAAACCCTCCTCTTTCCTTGGAAACTAAAATTAACTAGTTCTCAAAGCCCCAAAGGCTTCACCTTTTGCATCTGAAGGGAGTACTCATCCAGAAGCAGCTGCCTCCACTGCAGGAGGACATGTGACTTGAAACCTTTCAAAATTTGTGATTGGGCTCCTGGAGCAGGGCAGCCATTTCATGATGGCTCTCATTACCCTTGTTCAAAATTCCAAAATGCCTACAGTTCAACAAGATCAGGCGATCTCTGATCTAAATGTTCCGCCATGAGTACATATCCCAAATTTGGTGGCACTGCGACAACTTCAAAAAATAATGTGGAATTTCACATCAAACTGAAGCTTGGGCTTGTGATGCTGTACTTGCCATGAGCGAATTCAGTACAAGTTGCTCAAAGGAAAATACTGGTGTTCCAGACTGCATTTATATTGCGTATGGTCAGAGGCATTTTGGGAGGCCAGATGAAACAGAGGGCAAAACTCCTATCTTTTTAGTGTTTGTGCAGAAGAATGGATTTGTATCAGAAAACTTGCATTTGCAAACACTTCTGTCCTATATAATATTAAGGTGTAGGAGCCTTGTATTCTGTTTTCTCTGGCCACCCTAGCATACTTTCAGGTTTATCACTAGATTCATAACAGAAATGACTGTACATTGTGCAAGAACTATGAATGGCTGACAGGTACTACATAGCCATTGCTGCAGCTGCTTCAACATCCAACATGCAGCAAGCCCCCCTCCTAACCCACATGAGCTATAAACATTATTCTCCAACATTTAAATCTAGCATTGACTTGATTTTTATCAAGTATGCATCATGTGCATGATGGGTGGGTGCATTTGGAGATATTTTAGTCCACTGCCAGAATCTAAGGTTACATCTCTGGGGCTTTGTGCTCTTCAGATATTACAGAGGTGGAATGCACCAGAGAAGCCTAAAGCCACAAAAGAGAAATCAACAAAACAAAATGTGTGTGTAAAGTCCTGTCAAGTTGCACTCGAGTTACGTGACCCCAGCAAGGGGCTTTCAAGGCAAGTGAGAAGCAGAGGTGGTTCGCCATTGCCTTCCTTTGCGGAGTCTTCCTTGGTAGTCTCCATTTCAAGTACTGATCCTGCTTAGCTTGCAAAGTCTAATGAGATTGGGCTATACCATACTTCCTTCTCTCCCAGAACAAAAAATCCTGATTAGTATTATTTCATACACAGCATCCCCTTATTCCTGAACTTCTGGTTATTTAAATTATGCATGTTTACTCTGAAGAAAGTCTTACTGCATTTTAATGAGATTTCAAGAGAAGTAACCATCTTCACTGGATTGTCTTGAAAAGACATTTGAATAAATTCTTCATCCATGATTCTTGCGCTTAAGGTCAAAAATTAGAAAAATAACCCAACAATAGAGATTCATATCTCTATGAATTTAATGGAAGCTTTAATGCTTCCAGATAGATAGATAGATAGATAGATAGATAGATAGATAGATACATACATACATACATACATACATACATACATACATACATGTTCTCCACTTACATCATGGCTTTTCCATCAGAATTGGTGAACAAGCAGACTGCCCATAAAATGATTGCTGTTCTAGCCATGTCTCTGGTTGAAGTCATGCTAACTGAAAGAGTGGAAAGAAACTAGTTATTCTGTGTAGTCTTGGTTGTAATGGGTTAGATAAAGGAAAGCTTTTAATGATATAAGTATCAAAATAAATAAAGAACAGGTAATTAGGCTATATATTTTTGTTTGTGTGCACTGAATGAGACAGGAACTGATAAGTCAAATTATTTTTCTGTTATACCTTGACCAAATCGTTTAACATCTACCTCATCTTCCATTTTAACATAAGGATAACAGTTCATAGCCTTGATGTGATAGCATAAATACACTTTGTCTGATACAAGCGGCAAGCTTAGGACATGGTTTATTCAGCATAAATGTTTCTAGTGATGTTCTGTATACTGTGTGTTTCCTATTCCTTATTCCTGCACAGAAAATGGTTCAGCATCCAAATACAGTAATATTCTTCCACAGCTCCAACCAATTTATTATTTTATATTTCATAATCACCATTCAGTCATATTAGGTTATATGTATACATTAGGAGCTGCGGTGGCTCAAGTGGTTAAGACGCTGAACTGCAGGCTGTGGAAGGTTGGTAGTTCAGCAATCCGAGACCCGGGTGCCGCATGATGGAGTGAGCTCCCATCTCTAGTTCCAGCTCCTGCCAACCTAGCAGTTCGAAAGCAAGAAATTGCAAGTAGATAAATAGGGACCACTTCGATGGGAAGATAACAGCGTTCCGTGCGCCTCGGCGTCTAGTCATGCCATCCACATGACCACGGAAACGTCTTCGGACAGCGCTAGCTCTTCGGCTTTGAAACGGAGATGAGCACCGCAACCCTAGAGTCGGATTCGACTGGCTTTTGAGCAAGGGAACCTTTACCTTTACTTTAAGTATACATTAAGTTTGTTTTAGTCCTCTTGTGATGGATCTTGAAAAGCAGCAAACATGAGAGGGAGGGCAGGAAGGGTTGCATCAGAGCTTAGTTCTTGTAGCCCTTTCTTACACGCCCAGGGAAATGCTGATTGCCACTTTCGGGTTAGGAAGCATTTTTTCTCCAGGCCAGTTTAGCTGGAGATCCTGGAGGGTTTTTGTCATCTTCTGGGCATGGAATAGCAGTCACTGGGGGTGGGTGGGGGAGGTATTTGTGAATTTCTTGCCTTTGGAGTCCCTTCCAACTCTATGATTCTATGACAACTGTGATGATATATTGTCACCCTACTGACTTGTAATTAAGTCATTCATAATGGGACATACATGAAGATGCTTAAGAATACAGCTGACCCGGTGAACCAAAGCAAAGATCTATCTAATTCAGTGTTCTGTGTCCAATAATGCCAAGGCAGATGCCTCTGGGAAGTCCACAAGTAAGCCATAGAGGCAGTAGCCCTTCCTCTGTTGTTTTTCCCTGGTATCTGGTATTCAGATGTAAACAACCATTGAACGTGGACTTTCTGTTTAGTTTTCACACCTTTTCTCCAGAAACTTGGCTAAATTTTTAAAGCCCTCTAAGCTAGTGGCTATCACCAGATCTTGCAGTTGTAAAGTCAGTTCTGTCCCTGTATTGCTTCCTTTTATCCCCTGATTTCCACACACATTTTTATGCCTTTAGTTTTCACTTTGGGTTTTTGGGGTCGTTTCCCCCCCCCCCCCAGGCTTTTTCCAGTTTTTTTAAGACCACTTTTAACCCAATGTTTTTCTGGAAGCCAACTGTGAGTTGGCTTTTTCCTCATGTGTAATATTGTTTCTAAAAGGAGCTGCGGTGGCTCAAGTGGTTAAGATGCTGAACTGCAGGCTGTGGAAGGTCAGTAGTTCAGCAGTTCAAGACCCGGGTGCCGCAAGACGGAATGAGCTCCCGTCTCTAGTTCCAGCTCCTGCCAACCTAGCAGTTCGAAAGCAAGAAATTGCAAGTAGATAAATAGGTACCACTTCGGTGGGAAGGTAACAGCGTTCCGTGCGCCTTGGTGTTTAGTCATGCCGGCCACATGACCACGGAAACGTCTTCGGACAGCGCTGGCTCTTCGGCTTTGAAACGGAGATGAGCACCGCAACCCTAAAGTTGGATTCGACTGGCTTTCGAGCAAGGGAACCCTTACCTTAATATTGTTTCTCAGTTTTCTTCGGCCCGCCCACTCCCACCTACTTCCAGCCCCATTTGATGATTGTGTTGTATGAAAAAAATACTTGTTGCCTGGTTATTTTTTTGGTCTGTCCTGAACATATTACCAGTATTTTTTCGGCTAAGGCTACATAAGGTCTAATGGACACAAGAATAGTAATGTCTTGAGAATATGGGCTGAGTGAATCTGTGCAGAGCTCAATTAACAATGAAACTTCATCACCAGTACAGCTTGCAACCTAGCCTATATTTACCATACAACTGCTCTTCAACAGATTTGTGGGTATCTGATATGTGTGGGTTGAAGGAAGACGTCCCATTCTAGGAATGAATGAATGTCAGATGGGAGAGCCACACACTGTATATTGAATTCTGCATAGATCCACTCAGACTATGTTATGCCTACCTACCACGAGGTTTGTTTGTTTATTTGTTTTTGCTGTCATGTCACAACTGACTTATGGGGACGTCATGGGACTTTCAAGGCAAGAGACATTCAGAGGTGGTTTGCCATCACCTGCCTCGGTGTCATGTCCCTGATATTCCTTGGTGGTCTCCCTTCCTAGGCTGCCCTGCTTAGCTTCTGAGATCTGTCAAGATTGGGCTAGCCTGAGCTATCCAAGTCAGGTTACTTTTGATCTTAGGTAAAGGTAAAGGTTTCCTTGCTCGAAAGCCAGTCGAATCCGACTCTATGGGTGCGGTGCTCATCTCCGTTTCAAAGCCGAAGAGCCAGCACTGTCCGAAGCCGTTTCCGTGGTCATGTGGCCGGCATGACTAAACACCAAGGCGCACGGAGCGCTGTTACCTTCCCACCGAAGTGGTACCTATTTATCTACTTGCAATTTCTTGCTTTCGAATTGCTAGGTTGGCAGGAGCTGGAACTAGTGACGGGAGCTCACTCCGTCATGCGGCACCCGGGTCTCGAACTGCCGAACTACTGACCTTTCACAGCCTGCAGTTCAGCGTCTTAACCACTTGAGCCACCGCAGCTCCCCAGACTTTTGATCTTAGAATACTGTTAATACAAAGTTTTAAAACTGGCTAACTTTTCATCTGTAAATCAGCTTTGAAATCATTGACTGAAAAAATATGGACACGACCCAGCCAAAGTCACATGAAAGACCCATTGATTTTAACAGTAGAGAACTTAATGTTTGCTTGACTCTTTCAGTGAAATCAATGGGATATAAAAGTTATTATTTTTGGCTAGATTGTGCCTCGTATTATTAGGTTATCCTTTTCTTGTATGGCATGGCAAACTAAAGGCCCCGTTCTAGCCTTATTCCGGTTTGTTCACATAGAGATTCGTTATGGCATTAGTAAAATCCAGTCAATCCTTTCTTTCCTTCCCTCCCCCTCCAACTGCTAACACCATAACTATAGGGAAATTAGTTTTATTTTGCTTTGCTCAGTAATATTGCTTTGCAATGCTCAGTACAGTTATTGGCACAGAAAGTCCAGTTTTGAAATAACTCTGCCAACAGAAGCCCATTGCTGTCATTGAAAGTTTCACTGACAGAGCAGTTTGAATGTTTCCACAATGATCAATGTTATTGCTGGTGATGCAGCAGAAAGCAAAACAATCTCAATTTTGATCCCAACTATAATTTTTTGTATCATAAGCCCAAGAACTGCCCAGTCTTTAGTTAAAAGTGTTCAGCATGTTTTAACGTGGAGTGGCATTGCTGAATAAAACACTAGTATTTTAAACAAAACCTGTGCTATGCATTATTTTCACAGTTGCAGCATAAAAAACTGCCTTTAAGATGCTTTACATTCTTATATGAACATCGTCCAAACACAGTTTCATATGCCCAATTTTTGTTCCATTAGACAATTGAGTTCATCACCCCAGTGAAATGTTTAGTCATTTCCCAGCCGGCTTTAAAGAACTCACCAGCTAACGAACAATTTAGACTCTGGCACATGTTTGTTTTCAAGCAGTTTGTTATAACTACTACAATCCAATATTGCATAAAGCAGGCATTTATAAAAGTCACTTTCTGAAATAAAATAGAAGGTTCTTACCAAAGAGTTTCTCAAGCAGGTTCTTGCTTCTGATATGCCAGCAGCCAGCAGATGTTGATTTAAAGTCTGTTTAATTGGTCTAGAGGTCTCTTTAAATGTAACTTTAAAATAGAACTTCTAAGTAACTAAGGAGCCCTTTTATTGTCTCAGTTGATGTCACTCCCAAACACACCCCCTGACCCTCATGTACCACCCATCTTGTGCTTTTGTTAATGGGGCATTGAAAAATAGAGAAAGAAAAGGAAGGTTTAGGATCAAATACAGTATCCTGGGTAACTTCAAAGGAGTTTGACTTTTGAGGAATCTGAGTTGAGGGTTGAAGAAAAATGCACATAAAGAAATTGTGTCATTGGGTTAATTAATTAATTATGAGCTTTAAATGTTAATGAGTCCATAGATGACTAAAAAGTCACATTTACAACTGGATTACAATCAGCTAATAAAATAAATGTCATGCTATAGTAATCTTGTACCCAACTTCATTAAATCCAGCCTACTTAAAATGGGTATCACAAATTAAGAAAAATCCTCTAAATATCTCACTGATCATTTTAATATATATATACTTTTAAAAATGTTTTGTGCACATCACAGTACAGAGAACACTGCTGCAGTTTGACCAGTTACCCAGCTGGTGACCCATAATCAGCCATATGGAAGTAGAAGGCATAAAATCAAACAATTTTTCCTATATTAGAGAAAACAGGCTGTTTAAACTTTATATTCCCTTTCAGGAAAAAATAAATGGCGGAATAGCATTGTTAACAACTGTATCTTTGTTTTAAGCAAGTGTGTGTGTGTGTGTGTTTCTGGGGGAAATGGAGTGTTATTTGTTGTTGTTCAGTCGCACAGTCGAGTCCGACTCTTCGTGACCCCATGGACCAGATGACACCAGGCCAGCCGGTCCTCTGAAGTTGGCATCTATGACACTGTCTAACCATCTCATCCTTTGCCATCCCCGTCTTCTTTGACCGTCAGTCTTTCCCGGCATCAGGGTCTTCTCCAGTGAGTGCTCTCTTCTCATTTAGTGGCCAAAGTATTTGAGCTTCAGTTTCATTATGAGTGTTATAGTAGAACTAAAAGTAAAAATTAGACAAAACGCCTCCATTACCACTTTCATTTTCCTTCATTTAAGTTTTATTAGAGGAATATGTTTTTTCAAGGTGTAACTGAGGACATTTTAATTGGGGGGGGATTGCTTGCCTTTCCCCTGCAGCAGGTAGCTTGACTCATTCAACTGAGTAATGTGTATTTCTTGCCTCGGCAGACAACTTCTGCTTCTGGCAGACTGTGGCTTGGGTTGTACACGTGTGTACTACAGCAGAATAGTGGATGGAACATCTTGTTGGATGGCTGGGATTAAATACCTGTTTGATGCCTACCAATGATATTTTATGATATATGCTAAATTAGTGGGGTAATCAGAGATACTTGTGTTGTATCAGTGCTATAAAACTTAAATGAAGAAAGAATAGGCTTTAAATGAAGGAATGATTAAATAACGGGATGATCTTAATGAAATATGCACATGATGTTTTTCTTTATGAAATTTTGGAGAAAATATAACCGCTATCATCTGGGCTTCTGGGGAGTCTGCAACAAAATGGAATCTTGTTGTGTCCGCTGACTGCCACCAGGGGCCAGCGAACACTCCAGAGCTTGACTCTGGAGGAACAATGGGGACTAGGCTCCTGGTCTCTCCACAGGGGGACCAATGGGACCGTGGTGGGAGATTTAAACCCACCAACGGGACCTAGGGGTGTGTCCCCAGGTATGTATATAGTTGGCCAGCCAGCTGTCTGTCTTTGTCTTTGTTGTGACCAGTAAACCATGCTGAGCCCTACATCGGTCTCAGTGGTTTCGACATGCGTCCAACCCACTACACAATAATGGCGACGAGGATGGGATCCCGCTGAGCACTCCAGCCGGGCTGTGTTACTTCACTGCCATGACATGTTCACAAATGAACTGTTTTGACTGCGAAAATATTACATGCATTGGCAACAGAAGAGCAGACAAAGGGGCACTTGGCGGGTGAGGAGGCTGAGGTATGGAAAGCTGGCCAACTGAATAAGAAGATATAGGATGCAGGGAAGCTAAGGGACAGAGAAAGATACAAATTAGGGGAGCAAAATAAGCAGTGAGTTGGAAGGACATGAAATCAAGAGAGAGAACTGTGGAGAAGAAGGGCAGAACTGTCAAGGAGATTTTAAAACAGAACAATGAGAATGGGGTTCTGGGCAGAATATGCTATGTAATACTAAAATTGTTATTGCTGTTATATAATACAATAGAGTGGATCTGATCTCAACAGATTAGGTCCTAAGACTGTAGTAATGGTGAACAAAACCTCTAAAGAGCAGAACTGCATCTGACTTTCTTAAATGGTGTGAGACTTGATTATTTCATCAGTGGCTTCCATCCATATGAACCTACCCACATGCTGAGGACTTCTTCAGAGGTCCTGGTCTGAGTTCCATTCTTAGAATTATGACAGCTGAATGCAGTGGACAGGACGTCCTTGGTTGTTGCACTCAGCAGAACTCTACTCCAGTGGTCATTTGGCTTTGACTGCTGTCCTTCAAGCACTATGGTTCCATCATAGGTTTGGTTTGTATGGCAATTGAATTGTTTTTGTCTGTTCTGCCTAGTAGTTTTTCTGATTATTTTGATCTTTTGGTGGGAGAGGTTACGCTGCATTCATAGCTGGCTTGATATTAATGATGGATTATTGTTTTATTGGAGCTGCGGTGGCTCAAGTGGTTAAGACCCTGAACTGCAGGCTGTGGAAGGTCAGTAGTTCAGCAGTTCGAGACCCGAGTTTGCCGCATGACGGAGTGAGCTCCCGTCTCTGGCCCCAGCTCCTGCCAACCTAGCGGTTCGAAAGCAAGGAATTGCAAGTAGATAAATAGGTACTACTTCAGTGGGAAGGTAACAGCGTTCTGTGCGCCTTGGTGTTTAGTCATGCCGGCCACATGACCACGGAAACGTCTTTGGACAGCGCTGGCTCTTCGGCTTTGAAACGGAGATGAGCACCGCAACCCTAGAGTCAGACGCGACTGGCTTTCGAGCAAGGGAACCTTTACCTTTTTATTGTTTTATTATGTGGTAGTCATCTTGAGGGTCCTTCCTCCAAAGACGGAAAGGTGGAATATAAATAAATAGATTGCTGACTAGAAAGCAATTTTGACATGTCCATCACCTGACAGGGCCTATCTGGATGGTTCTAGTTTGCTCAGGAATAGTTTGGCTATGTGGGTAGGAAGGGAAGCCACATCCATTCTAAGAATCAATCATTTGACACCCTTGAGTAGATTCAGAATGCAGTCCTTTTTTACTGAATACTTGCAGATTTAGGGTTATGGTAAAGAACTGTTAGGTTAGAAGACTATGTTTCCAGGCAGACATGATCCCTGGCACTGCATTTTCTACAAATTAAGCTTTGTGTGGTTAGGAGACGCTAAGGTCAGCGCTTGTCTTAAATTCTCTGACTTTGCAATTCCAAGAAAGAGCTTTGACGTGAATATGTCTGATAACATAAAAAATAACTTCTTTAATTACTGAATCTCTTGAACCTGAGATCCCTGCTAATAATCTAAAATCTCTAATAGTACGTAGAGAAATATATCTACTTCATATTGATGACAATGTCTATGATATCAACTCTAATAGCTTTGGTTATCAGGGCAGTTTTAAAGGACAGGGATGTAAACTGAAGATGCTGGTGAAAAAAAGCTGACCTCAGGTTTTCCCACTGGAAAAGCTAGATCAGGCATACACCAACCTTTCACTGGCCTTCACGCATGCAACAGAGCAGAGCATGAAGGAACGTTCCTATCATTGCACTAGTAAGAAGAGGGATGCATTGACGTGCAGTTACGCCATGGAATGTATTGACCTGTAAAAGAAATCATGCAGATTTTACCTTAGTATATCACATTTGGATATTCATGCATCCTAATTTTTTCTGCGTCATATTCAGCTCTACAAAGCTTGAGCTGTCCAGCATAGCTGTCCGACAATATAGAAAATGTCTGTCTCTTTCCTTGCCTTTAGACATGAGTGTACATCTGTTTATGAGTATCCTGTAAAATCTATAATATTGAAGTACTTATAATACCAAGAACTCATGTTTTGGTTCATATCTACATTAATGAGAAGACCTCAATATAAAATCCCCTAATAATCCCATCACCAAGAGAAGTGGTAAATGGTGACACACTGGAGAGTTGCAGTGAGGCAACCATTCTAAATACATCTAAGGAATATTTCTCTCCTGACACAATGGAGGTCTGAAGAGACAGTCAGTAAACTCTTTAGATCTTCATTTGATTGACAAGATTTGTGGCTTCTTAAATACCTCAGCAGCATGCCTAGTCAATAGCATAACCAACATGACACAGCCTTAGGTCTCTGAGTACTCTGTTAACTGGGAAGAGTGAAATCTGACAGTAAAGCTCTGACTGGACAGTGCATTTGTTTATTAAAAGGTATTGATAATTTTGAATTCCAAAATAATGTTTGCACCAATGATACAATGCGACATCATCTCTATGCTTATGCATTAAAGCAGTAGGAAGCCAGCAAAATAGGTACTTGCAAGATACATGTTGCTTTCCTTGTACTATCGGGCACATGTTAGTCCTGTGTGGTCCGTGTTAGTCCCATGCCTACTACTGCCTACTACTACCTACAGCATGGAGAGTGAAGTATGAGGTCATTGCTACACACTGACTGAATGTGTATCTATCTGTCCTTCAAGAAACTGCTGTTTAGAAGTATCAGAAGTTAGCTCTCCACTAATTTAAAATCTAACCAACTTCTGTTGCTTTTGTCTGAAGCCAGATATCTATTCATGTAATGGGAGTCTACAGTTCAAAAACATATAAAATGTGCAAAAAGGGCTGTCATGATCTGGACCAAAAAAAAGTGGTTCTGTCCAAGAACCCCATCTTCCACCATCTTACCGTCAGTCACACAAATACACTCTTTCAGAGGACATATTTAAATTGCATTCATTTCTGCAGGTTTCATATGAATCACCTGCAGTACACCGGACAGGTATTTTGAAATGTATCTGTGCTGGATATTCCATTTTATGAAGATAGCTCTGTGAATGCATCAGTTTCTGTCCTCTGTATGCCACCCCCACACCTCGTCTGCACAGAGTCTCATATAGCATTACATAGCTGTTTTGAAGCCTAAATGGGGAACCCTAGTTACTTCATCTCTCTTTTATGAGAAGAATCCCAGGCCTGATGGAGCTAGTGGAATGCTGTTAAGGAAATTCACGAAGATGAGGGCTGCATCTTGTTCTCTCTAGGCACATACCTCACTGATCAATAACAGAAATGCCATTGTACTGGGAATGACAACTGCATTACTAACGCCCAGGACAATCTGTTTGTTCAATATACTGCATGATCCAGGGCTCCATATGCACCAAAGCTTCTATTAAAGTCTAAGAGTAAGGAAGATGTTCCTGAAATATAGACACATATTCCTCCACTTTACACACTTAACAGTTACCCGATGGATGGGATTTACTAGCTGATGAAGAGTTAGTTCATTCCACATGGAGTTTTTGTTCTTCATTCTTCCACAAACTGCAGCAGGATTTTTTCCTGTGTTTTTCTTTTCCTCATTGCATATTTTCCTAGACCTGATTTGGTAAAATCTTACTGGAAAGACTGTACTCAAAGCAGATTTGAGATCCTGGTAGAGGGGAAGGTGTAGGTTTCCATACCTCCTTGCCCACAACTAGTGCTAGTTCTCCTCGTGCCGGCTATGCCCTACCACTGGCAAGCTTTTTACCAGCTTTGTTTTTAGGTATATCATTTTAGTGTTGTTATATAACAATAAATCCTGTTATATTATTTGGCATATTTATGACATGTAGCATATAATGCCTTAATTTTCTACAAGTAAGGTTGTAAACACACCCAGTACTAAAGAGAGAGACAGCCGTAAACTATTGCGCCATATTGCTATCTTAGCACTTGTATTTTAGACACCTGAGAAGTAGTTAAACTTTAGAACACTGAGCTATTCAATAGTTATATTAATACCATGTATATAACATTAATTGTGGGGAAATATCCAGATTTAAACAATAGATATATACTTGAAAATATGTTGGATATGGCTACTGCATTACACGAGAATGATAATTATTCAACGCTGCCGATTGTTTTGTGTAAAAATCTTCAGACATGTTCTGAGTGGATAAAACTTTTGTCTTAAAAGCATTTCACTCATCCTTAAAAGAGAACATATTTTGTGGGAGTTTGTACCCAGGAGAGACCACTAGGGTAGAGTGTCAGCTTCATAGCACAACCAGTTGAACCAAATGTAAACACACTGTCGGTGTAAAGGAGACTCAGCATGCTTAGACACTGGGTTGCACTCTATTTCTCTTTGCGTTAGAACCAGATTGTGTGTGTTATCCTCTTACTGAACAGTGCTTCTTGTTGTCTAAGCAGGGAGTTCCTCTTCCTCCTTCTCTTGCTGTACCTGTGTTTTCTCCACTCTCTCCTCATGGTCTTCCAAGAGGCAAGCTCTCTATGATATTCTCTCTTGTGAGAGGCCGTGCTGGGCGAGGCCAGTCTTGCATGAACGAACCAGTCTTACACTCATCTGATGCCAGAGAACCTAAAAAGTAGTGATGATATAATTTTTCAAATAAGATGTTTGTAAGTTGTACTTTGTCCTCAATTTCTGTTTCTTCTCAGGCTGGCACACCATACAATGGCACTGATGATTTGTTCGTAATTTAAAGCAAGTTGTATTTTGACCTTACGATTAGCATTCAGCATGATGTTCAGAGCAAGGAGTGGGCAGTGACAGAAAACCTATGGAAATGTTATCAGTTCTTCCAAACTTTTAACCTTTGATCTCTGCCTTTTCTACTTCTCATTTTTGTGACTCTTCTCCTTCCTTGTTATTCTGGTTTGCAACTGATTGTAAGACTGCAGGCTAGTTTTGTCATTTTAACTGAAGTGTCTAATGTCTAAGGCCCTTTATAAATGACTAGCAGTAAAGCCCGTTGTGAAAGCAATACAACGGGATCTAGAAAGAGGCTCTGGGGCAGTGCTCTGGCTTTGGGCAAACAGTGTCAATTTGCTGTGGTGACCTCAGCAGGGTATAATGACAGAGTCCACTGTTTTCTCCAGAGGAACTGATCTCTGCTACCTGAAGAGCAGTTGTAATTGTGAGTAATCTGTAGCCCTCACCTGGAGATTGGCAACAATTGTTACCCAGGACAAAATGGCTGGTTTGGAGGGTGGAGTCTATGGCATTCTACCTGTCTGAGGTCCCACCCCTCTGCAAACCCCACCCTCTCCAGGCTCCACCCCTCAAATCCCCAGGAATTTGTCAGCATGTAGTTGGCAACCCCATCTCCTTCCCAGCTAGCCACCAACCTACCATTATCTGCCCCTTTGACTTCAGCTGACTTCTGCCCTCCCTTCTGCAGAGCAGATGTAATACTGAGTGCTCTCCAGCCCTCACCTGGAGATTGGCAACAATGGTTCCCTATGTGAGACTGACTGGTTTGGAGGGTGGAGTCTATGGCAGTGTACCTGTCTGAGGTCCCACCCCTCCTCAAACCTCACCCTCTTCAGGCTCCATCCCTCAAGTCTCCAGGAATTTCCCATCTGGAGTTGGCAACCCTATCAGGATTGGCCCCAATGTGTTTTCTCCCAAAGGCCAAAGTAGGTGACAGGACCAAGCTTAGTTGCCTACCAACAGGCACTGAGGGGAATGTAGGGTTGCCAGCTCTAAGGAGGGAAATACCTGGAGGTTTGGGGGGTGGATTCTGTAGAGGGCCGGGCGACGGAGGCATCGGCCTTCTGTCGCCCGCCTTGCCCCCCCAATCTCGGCCCGGGCGACCGCGGCTCCCGCCAGCG